>NW_004949096.1:21328498-21363498 GCF_000317375.1 Microtus ochrogaster | reverse complement strand
ATAATATTGGTATGTTGAATTATAGACGTCATTGGCTGTGTTGGGTACCATCTTAACATTTTATAAGGGAGATGCCTATTTTATAGCCTAATAATTAATACAAGGCATAGTAAATAGCAATTTGGGGCCACAGAGATACATTTAATCTAAATTGAATTTTTTGATGTATTCTTTAGGAATCTCATACAGTGTATTTTTATCGTTTGGTTTTTCCATCCCCCAACTCTTTCCAGATTCATCCTCTGTCTCCCTGCCCACCCAACTTCATGGTATTTCTCTCTTGAAAAGGAAAATTTTTAAGAAGGAAAATCACTAAAAAATGTGGAGTTCGATGACAAACTGCTCCTGAGCAAGGTACCTGCCGTGAAGTGAGGTTGGTATACCCTGATATACCTGTACCACTCGCTCCTTTCCCTTGCCCAGCGCTATTATTTGTAGACAGCTGCTTAGCAGTAGAACTTTCTACTCACTTCCTGAGTGGCCAGGGTTTCTACCTGGAGCCATTGCTGCCAAGGGCCACGTCTGGGTCTGTGGTCCAGCTGCAACTGGGGTCTGTGTTGATGTCTGTGACCTTTATCACCTCAGGGGCCATAGGAACTATTCATGATGCAGAGGGCCATGCTGATCCAGCCCTGCCCTTCACTGGCTCTGGGAAAGCTGGCCCTGTCTCTCACTAGACACTGCAGCAAGAGAATTGGCCCCAACCCCTCAATGGAGAGCTAGCCCATGCACTTGAGAGATGGCCCCATCCTTCACCATAGGTGATGGAGAACCGACCCTGATGATCTGGGCTAGGGGAGCTGACTCCACCCCTTTGACCGAGGCAGGTGACCTCAATGGCCCAGCTCAGCTACCACCCTGGCCAACAGGATCTAGCTGGAGTTCATGAAGGGACTGGTGCTGTTGAACACCTGAGTCAGGGCAGCGACAGGAGAGCCCAGAGGAGCTTGAGTGAAGATCCAGTGATGATGGTGTATCAGAAAGCAGAGACCTTGAACCAGACCCGTGACTCACTACAATGCACATTTGCTGGCAAAGCTGATTAGACATAAAGGCTAAACTACGTGACACTCCAAAGCTCCCAATGCCTCCAGGATGAATGAGGAGGTATTGGAGAGGCAGGAAAGAAGGTTTGTTTTCTTCTTGGTTTTCTTTATTTGCTTGTTTACTTGTTTTGTTTTGTATTGGTTTGATTTTTTTTAAATTTTCTTTTAGGGAATGCAGGAAACTGCAGGGCTGAGGGGAGGATATGGGGGGCCTGGGAGGTGAGCGGAATTAGGGTACACGATGTGAAATTCCCCCCAAAAAAATCAATCAATAAATTATGTTCAATAATTTTAAAAAAATGTTCTTTCTTTAAATCTTCCACCACCTCTGGCTCTTCATCTGCCGTTTCTCTTTTGCATGGTCCACCGAACCTTTGAGGCGAGAGATTTTATGAAAACATCCCGTTGAGGGCTGGCTATTAAAAGTCTCTCACTGCCAACACAAAGTCCAGTGTGGGTCTCTATGGTAGTTCCCATCTACTGCAAGAAGAAGCTTCTCCACTGAGGGCTGAGTAATGCATCAATCAATGGGGCTAGCAGTATGTCACTAGGAGGCGTTACATTGCTAAGCTCAGGTAGCAGAATAATACTAGTAGGTTTTCCCTGGGCATGTGACCTATCCAGTCTCACATTCTTGGCCTAATTAACAATATCAGACACAAATTCCAGCTCAAGAAGTGAACCTAAAATCCAATCACAAAGTAGATGGTTACTCCCATATACCTGTGCCACTATTGCATCAATAGGCATATCTTGTAGGCAGGTGATTAATATAACTTGCAAGATTTGTATCTGGTTAAGATTCATGATTACAACAAAAGACATCACCATTTAAACAAAGAGCCCTCAGAGTGGGGATAAAATCCTTACCAACTGTATTTCTCACAGAGGGTATTTAGAATATAAAAATACCCCTCTCCCCATAAAAACTGACCATAAAGAAAAAAAGTCAGTTAAAAATAAGGTACAGAACTCTGAAAAGATGAGATTAAAATGGCTGAAAAACACTTTTAAGAAATTTAAGCATCCTTAGCCACCAGGGAAATCCAAATTAAAAGTACTTTGAGATTATATCTTACCCCAGCCAGAATGGGCAAGATTGATAAAAGAATGCCAGCAGATGTCGGTGAGCATGTAAGATAAGATGAACACTCAAATATTGCTGGTGGCTGGTGGCAGAAGTTTCCTTGTTCCTTCCACCTGCTCCTGAATAACCAACACAGAGACTTAAGATTACTTATAAATGCTCAGCCAATAGCTCAGGCTTGACACTAGCTAACTCTTACATTCTAATTTAACCCACATTCCTTATTTATGCTCTTCCACGTGGCAGCACCTTTAGTAGCATGACACGTTCATCTTCTGATGACTCCCAGCAACCCCCCTTCTTCCTCCTGGCATTCTCCTAGTTTGGCTCTCCTGCCTAAACTTACTCTGTTCAGCCATTAGCTAATCAGCTTATTTATTAAGCCAATCATAGTGGCAAATCTTCATAGTGTACAGAAGGATTATTCCACAGCAGGTGGGGATTCAAACTTGCACAGCACCATGGAAAGCAGTATGATAGTTCCTCAAAAAGCTGAAAACACATCCCCTACTAAAGATCCATATATACCATGCTTTGTATGGACAATGGACTTTGTATCTTACTACAGAGATTCTGGCTCATTCATCCATGCTCATTGCTGCTTTATTCATAATAGTCAGAAATTAGAAAAACCCTAGATGTCCATCAACGGATGAAGGGAGAATAAAGGTATTATACATTCACACAATGGAATATTATTCAGCTATTAAAAAATGAAATTGTAAAAGGTTTAGGTAAATAGAAATAGAAGCAGTCATCCTAAATGGTTTGAACCCAGAAGATAAATATTGCATATTTTCTCTTATGTGGATGTTAGCTTTTATGCATTAGATATGTGTGTTTAGTTTAGAATACCCACAGGGGTTAGGTAGGAACTACATAGGGACCAGGGAAGAGCAGGGAGTTGGAGATAGAATATATTGTTTTAACTGGATGGGGGAAACTAGAAGAGGAAGATTAAAGAGGGTAGGAGATGGAAGGGCAGGGTAGAAAAGAAATATGGGGAGAGACAACTCCCAAGGCCTTCCTAACTGACTACTTTAAATTCCATCTTGTCCCAGGTCATTTCTAGTGGATCTGTTTCCTAAAGAAAAATCACCCTTTGATCATTGCCTGGTTGGAGCTGTGCTCTGCATAACATAAGAATTCTGTTAATGTGCACAAAAGATGCAAGGTTTGAGAACATGCTACATACGATGCGAACGGGTGGAGAGCATCAGCATGTAAAGTGTCATGTGAGTTTTCCTCTTAAGGAAGGTGAGCTCCATGGCTGAATTTGGAGTGACATTAGAAAAGAAACCCAATACGTACTTTTTAGATTTTCGAGTTGTCTACAAATTGACATATCTGAGTGCTGATACAAATTCTCAATTTTAGGAGGGTAAGAAGCAAGTACCAGTGTCCAAGTCAGAAAAGAGATTACACAAACAACAGGAGACAGGCACCACCAAGGTCACACTAGGTCTCATCTCACAACTTCCACGTTGGCATCTGCACCATGAGAGTTCCACAACCACTGAACTCAGGCCACACCGCCTGGCCTTCATAAGAAGTCAACCCTACACTTTCTGAGAGCAACCATGGTTACCACATGGCCCTAAACATGTCCAATCTTAGGAGCACTCACAAGAGAAATAAAAATAAATGTCTATACGAAAATGTAGACATAGATATAGCAATATTATTCAAAATAGCCAAAAAGTGGAAAGAACCTAAATATCCATCAACCAGCAAATGAACGTTTACAAGTGTAGGGCAAAGCACATAGAAATTAAAAAATAAATAAATACTGAGGTATGCTTCCACAGTCGACCTTCATAATTGGCATGCTAGGAGAAAGAAGACAGTCACAGAGGCTCATATAGCAATCGTATTGTTTTACTTATGTTCACAGTATGTACGTCTACAGAGACAGAAAGCACAGCAGTGCTTGCCCGGAGCTGGGAGTAGAGAAGGGAGAATGGAGGGCTTTCTTCAAGGGATAATGAAATACATTATGCTTACATTTTGGTGCTGCTTGCACAATTCTGCAAACATACTAAACATTTTAAGTCGACGAACATTGTGTTACATGAATTCTATCTCCATAAAACTTTACTAAATAAGGCTTGCAAGTTGTGTCATGCAAGAAAGCCAACCTAAACACACTGCTTACACACCAAAATATTTGCACAGTGGTATTTCTCTGATATTTAGATGATTTAAGGAGACCATAAATATTCAAAACGCATGCATCTCAGAAGGTCTATGCGAGAGCTTTTTCCACAGCAGAGACGTGGAAAAGCAAAAACAATGTGTACAGGTGGTAAGAGATTTTCCCCAACAGCTCAGTGAAAATCATTTAGCTTCTCCAAAACTTTAGTCTAAATCCATTTCTGTCTTCTCTGGTTAAAACCTCTTTGCTTCCCACACGTTCTCAAACACTTGGACACCGATATAGTTTAAGAGAAGTAGTAATGTCCCAAACATTTTCAGTCCTCTGAGTTCTAACATACAATAATTCTGATCGCTCCATGCAGAATAACAGGTGCTCCCGCCATCTTTATCCAAAAGGATGCCTGTTTCACAAGGGGGAGGGGAGGTATGTTCAGCAGAAACTCAGGAAACCAACAGAGCTGGCCAGGTACACCTTCTGGTACCAGTTTACAGGGAAATGTGAATCGATGCTTGTTTGGAGCTGCATTTCCCATATTTGTCAACTCAGCCACTCAGAAGCTTCCTCCACATCCTATTTAGCACTGCCCTATTGCCCAGACTCACGTGGACAGAAGCTCTGAAGAACCCTGGAGGCTTGCCCGAGTCACCTGACCGCTACACACATGTCCCTCCCTGATCAAGCAGTTTTTTCTGACACCCATTCATCCCTTACTGCTTTGTGAAAGCAGAAAATAAAATAAAATAAATGAGTTCTATCCTTCAAGACTGTGTAGGGCTTCAAAGATTACAATATGGCTTCTCATTCAGAGCTGTTGCTAATACCAATGTAACTCCTAAGATTTCTCCAGAAGAGATACGTCCTTCTTCAGACAGCACAAAACCCTTCAGAACTCCCCTCTGGCCTATAGGAATCTTCTTTGCAAAGGTCCAGCAGGTAGGGACAGTTAAAGGCACAGTCTCAGGGCCCAAAGACCCTCAGCAGTCACCTCAGACGTCACTGGGCTTAGCCTTTCGGAGAAAAACACTGACATTCTGCCCGGGTCTCTAACAAGAACTTACCCTCAGCCCTATTCTAACTCAATTTCAAAGAAGTCTATAACTACCAGGGTGGTTTCTCTAGCCTAATCTCCAGGACAGGGTCAGGAATTTTTCTTCTCACAACTGGGTCCCCTGGTTTGGACTTGCTTCTCCTACCCAATTAGTTCCCCACTGCACGCACAGAGGTGTGGAAGGCGGCTTACTCAATCCCAGCCACTGCGCTCTCCAGATCCACCCCAAGCCCTTGACCTTTAACCTCATTCTTGAGCTTTGAGGTGGTGGAGTTTGTTTTGCTTTTAATCTCCAAACAATATAACCAAAAGTAAAAGCAAACGCTCCGCTATGTTCACATTGTGAATCCCCTCAGCAGAGTTACAGATCATAGTCATACTGAACCTTTTTTAAAAAAAATAGAAAGGACCTTTTTTTTTTCTGGTGCAGACTATCTCTTCCTTAGAAAACGCATTTCCCCAGCGTTTGGCACAGAGGTAGGACAGAGCTGGGAAGGAAAATGGCGGAGAAGCAGAGCTTTAGCCACCCCTCAGCAGCCCTCTGAGGTCTAACCTTCCCCAGGGCTTCGAGGATGCAGGTGCCCAACAGCGTCGGGAACCAGGAACCCAGTTCCCCTTCACTGTTCCTGTCCAGGCCGGCTGCTTCAAAAATTATGTCTACGCTCGCACTTTCCTCAGTCAGTACTTCCTCCAGCGGCCAAAACAAACACCCGGGATATGGCAACACACCGATCCTAGACGTGGGGGTTGAGCGGGATATCTCACTGCATACTTGTGTCGCAGAAAACACTTCTGAGAGAAAAGGGAAGAGGTCCCTCTTTTCCTCCCTGTTTCTGACCTCATGTACCTTCCTCATCCCACACCCAAACTTCTGAGGTTCTTCAGCCTGCAGTCCCTGCCAAGCCTTCGCTGACCTCAGGCTCGGCAGGACGATGCAGCTGTGTTGCAAGACCAGCCTCACACAGCAAGGAGTGTGGCTATTCTGAGCGATAGTGTTAACGCGACATGCTCCACAAACCCTGCTCAGCAAAAATGTTTGCTAGGTGTAGTGACTCACACCTCTAATCCTTCTCTGGGGAGGCAGAGGCCAGAGAAGCCACGAATCGAGGGCCAACCTGGGCTACAGAGTGATACTGCCTCAGGAAAAAAATGGAGATCTGGAAAAAGGGGAGGCTCAGAAGTTCCCAGCATCAGCGCCCTCTTCTGGCCTCACTAGCCCACATCCATGCACATGTGTTACTTTTGAGTGCCCAAAAGCTACGTGGGAAGGAAAAGGGGTTGTTTCAGCTCACAGATTACATTCTGTTGTGGAATAATCTTTTTGTACTCTGTGAAGATGTGTCACTTGGATTGGTTTAATAAAACGCTGAGCAGTCAATAGCTAGGCAGGCTTTTCAGGGCAGAGAGAATGCTGGGAAAAGAAGACATAGACTTCAGAGGGGGCAGAGCAAGCAGCCTGGACATTACAAAGTAAAGGTAACCAACCACGTAATAAAACATAGATGAAAAGAAATGGGTTGATTTAAGTTATAAGAACTAGTTAGAAACATGTCTAAGGGGGGCTGGAGAGATGGCTCAGTTGTTAAGAGCATTGCCTGCTCTTCCAAAGGTCCTGAGTTCAATTCCCAGCAACCACATGGTGGCTCACAACCATCTGTAATGAGGTCTGGTGCCCTCTTCTGGCCTGCAGACATACTCATAGACAGAATATTGTATACAAAATAAATAAATATTAAAAAAAGAAACAAGTCTAAGCTATTAACCAAACTTTCATAATTAATAAGAAGTCTTCGTGTGGTTATTTGGGAGCAGGCTGGCAAGACGGGGAAAGATGCATAACAAGGTTCTATCATAAGGGAAAAACAGGGCAAGACTCAAGGCAGGAAACTGGAGGCTGGAAGTGAATGAAGCGGAGATCACAGAGTAAGGCAGCATCCTGGCTTCCTATTGTTTCAGCCTCAGACCACCTGCCCAGGGCTGGCACACCTCCAGTGGGCTAGGACTTCCCATGTCAGTCGTTAATAAAGAAAATGCTGAACAGCCTGGCCAACAGGCTAGTCCCATAGAGACATGTCTCAATTGAGGTTTCCTCTTTTCAGATGAACATAGCTTGTGTCTCGATGACAAAAAACTAAGCATCTTAGATGGAGAACATTGATTGAGGGACACGGTTCAGGAAAGAAGACCCTGTAGGATCTGGCTGGGAGTCAAAAACTTCAACACGACAGGGAAGAAATCTACACAGCTTATGGAGATAAGGCCATCTCCAACAAGGATGTGTAAAAATAAGATAAACTATATTTACTTAGGGCCAAATGTTTGTGACCTTGAGTGTAACCACACACGTGAGGATAATTTGCTGTTATCAACTTGATGGGACTTTGAATTGTCCAGAAGACAACCCTCTGGGAATGTCTGTAAGGGTGTTTAGAGAAATGTTTAACAGTGAAAGGAAGATACACCCTGTGTGGGTGGCACAATCCACTGGGCTGGGTCCCTGCCCAAGTGAAGAGGAGAACAGTTGCATTCACTTCTCTCTGCTTCCTGACTACAGAGCCAACGTGAAGACATGGATGATGCATTCCCTCCTGCTCCTGTGACCATGCCTTCAGCACCCAGACGCTACCTCAAATGGTGAACCAGAATAAACCTTCCCTTTCTGGGGTTGCTTTTATCATCACATAGAGAAAACACGCTGTATTGGTGCTCCTCCCTTCCTTAAATCTAAGCAATACACCTCATAAAAACACCTTACACGTTCATTTGCTAAGGTAAACTGTTCAGGACAACAGAAATAAGTCAGCAAGTTCACATATTATTAACTTAATTTTTAAACTTTGCTTAATCTTTAAACCTTGTTACAAGTTATAGCCTTTCGACAAGAAATCTTAGCCTCAGAATCAAACATATAGCCATGCGAACATACCTAAGGAACTCTCTCAATGTCTCTCGCTCCTTAAACTTTTCTCCCATGTCTACTTCATAAACTCACTAACTCTGTTTACTCTGACTTGTCCTGAAATTCTTTTTGGCAACATGGTCAGGGATCCACCATCTTTAACCTGAATGGAAGTCCCTAAGGGAAGAGACTGTGTGGGCTACTAGAGGCAGTGCTGGTCTGCATCTCTCCTCCCTGCTAAGATCATCTTTGGTGGGTTGCTGGCAAGGTGACGTCATCTAGAGAATGCAAACTGTGTCTGAAGGACCACCTGGATTTTGGCATATAAGAATGTAAACTTGTTTTTATCAAGATTGTATTTTACAAGAGGGGTATGTGTTACAGTGTTCCTATGTGTGAAAGAGAGAGAAAGAAAGAGAAGAGTAAGGTGGGAAGAAGAAAAAATAAATTAAATTATATCTCAGAGCAATCATGATGTCCCTTACCCAAGTCACATAGCTGACACTTGAGTGTGGAACTCCATCCAAGGTCTCCAGGGATCAGACTCATCAGAGCCCCTGGGTACATACCCACACACCTTCCTGTGACAGTCCAGCCCACGTTCCGCCTCCAGGCCCTTGTCTGTCTTGCTGCACCAGTGGTTTTCCCAAACCTGACATGACACCTCATAGGCAAAACGTTAGGACTTCAAGACACTACCACTAGGACCACATAGAGCTAGACCCTCACCCATGGTGAAGATAGAGGTTTCCCAACAGAAACAAGATCTCCTTGGATGCAAAAGGCAGCAGAGGGGAGAACTGAAATAGGGATTTGACAGGGGATTCATTCTGGGGGTCAGATTTGGGACTTGGAAGAGAAGTCATAGGGACTCCCACTCCGTGAGTAAATTGGTGCAGACCACTCACCACGGCCAGGCCAGAGGTCAGCATTGAGTCTCTTCCTTCACTTCTCTCTACTCTGTCTTTCAATAGAGTCTCTCACTGATCCTGGTGTTCACTGATGAGCTAGACTTGGTGGCCAGTGAACTACGGAGCCCTCCTATCTCTGCCTTCCCCCTCTAGGATTTTAGGAGCATGCTGCCAGATAAGATGGTGATCTGACACACCATGGAATTCTTAACTTTGCTTTTCCTTCATTGCAAAACCCTCCTGTGGTCGTCAGTCTTTGAGCAGCAATGTTTGGATGCTGTAAGCTTGCTTCCTTTACCTCCTTTTTAAAACCTTTCCAAGGATCAGACTGGGGATACCTACTCACATTTGGAGAAAAGTGACACCAGGAAAACCAAAAATGTGATTCTGGGAATCTATCACTGCTGTTTCTCACCTTCAAATTCTCACCTTCAAATTCTGCTGCCATCATCAAAAAAGTGTTGGTATCACTGACCACAGCCTTTAGCCCGCTCAAAGGACCCAGTCCTCTCCTCACCTGGACCCACTCTGAAGTACAGTCTGCCAGGCAGGGGTTCCTCTTTAGTTGGGGGGTCACAGACAGAGTCTATGACCAGCCAAGGATTCAGCAACCTTTTGCTTAGAAATTCACCCCTATCCAGACTTATGTTGTGAAAATTATTTTAACTGGACAAAGATGTGTTACATTTGTTTATGTTGCAGAATAATATTTTACCCATGTAAAGGTGTGTTACTTTTGTTTATGCTGCCTTTGTTTAATGAGGTAAAGATGCATCACGTTGACTGCCTAAGGCACCTGATTGGTCTAATGAAAAGCTGAATGACCCTAGGGAGGAAAAGAATGGGCAGGGCTAAGAGGGATAGAGAATAAATAGGAGAAGAAATCTAGAGGAACTAGAGAAGGAGGAGGAGGAGGAAAGAATAAGGGAGATGCTCGGGACCAGCAGTCATGTAGCCGCCAGTCAGCTAGACATGAGAAGCAATGAAAGTAAGTTATACAGAAAGAAAGAAAAGTAAAAGCCACAAAGCCAAAGATAAAGAGAAATGGGTTATTTTAAATTAAAAGAGCCAGAAAGGAGCCTAAGGTAGGCTGAGCACTTTTAACAAAAGTCTCTGTGCCATGATTTGGGAGCCCAAAAAGAAGAGGCCTGATACAGACGTACTTGAAGATATCAAGGAAATAACACTCACTTCTACCATGCACAGCTGGGGACTCCTGGGCCTGCGCTGGGCTTTGTCACTCTCTTTGTGCTATTTGGATGGTCACCTGTTCCCCGGGGAGCTCCTTCCTCACTGGCACAAGCATGTTGCCTTTGCTGCTGGGAAGCTTTCACACCAGGAAGAGTCAGTAGTGGTGACAAACACACCCATGTAAGCGACACCCCATGGAAATAACATGACATTTCCACCACTCCAAAGTTTCTCTCATGCTCTCAGAACTGCCTCATCTAACCAGTAAATATGATCACTTTTCCTAAGAGTGAAAAAGTCTAAGGGTAAGTTTTGACTCAGTAACACTGACTTACAACAAGCCAAAAGACTGATAAACTCGATGGGTTTTTTTCATATAGGGCCAAAGAAATGCAAGAGGGAGAGTTGGTAAGTGGTGGGGCTCCCTAGAATCAACTGGAAAGGAAGGCTCACACTTGTCTTGAGGCACACACCATAGGTTAGGGCAACTCGGTGCAAGGGAGCAGTATTCAGACACTGGGGTCATACATAGGTCACTGCCCTGCATATCAAGGTCTCGGTCATTCAGAGGTGTCTGGATGAGGCATGCAGCTGTGATTGTCATGCTGAGCAGCCTGGCCAGGCACAGGACCTCTGACCGAGGAAGATACTGCTGCTGGAAGATCAACTCAAAGATGTACATTTTCCTGAGAAGCTCCAGAGAAGTCCCCGTGGCAAAGGCTTGACAGAGGAGAATCCATGATGGCTAAACTAGCTGTGGGGTTAGTAGTATAAAACACAATACTGCGGTAGAAGAATAGACTTAGAAAATGGCTGGGTCACACTGCAATGGGCAGTGCTAAGAACCAAGAGAACTGAGCGCCCATTTCTAAGACAATGACGTATGAAATTACTTCAAAGCAAACCTAACTAATCTTGGGTTAGAGCTGGTTTTCCTGGACCACATAGGCCTTATATAGATGTGCTGGCTCATTTTACGTCAACGTGACACAATATCTAAAATCATCCAAGAAAAGGGAACCTCAATTGAGAAGACAACTCCTTAAGGTGGGCAAGGCTGTAGGGCATTTTCTTAGTGATTGATCTGGGAGGGCCCAGCCCATTGTGGGTGGGGCCATCCCTGGGCTGGGGTGGTCCTGGGTTCTAGAAGAAAGTAGTCTGAGCAAGCCATGGGAAGCAAGCCTGTAAGCAGCACCCTTCCCTGATCTCTGCATCAGTTCCTGCCTCGAGGTTCCTGGACTGTTTGAGTTCCTGTCCTGGCTTCCTTCAGGGATGGACAGTGATGTGGAAGTGTAAGCCAAATAAACCCTTTCCTCCCATGTTGCTTTGGTCATAGTGTTTCATGACAATAATGGTAACCCTAACTAGCACAATAGGTTAGAAAAATCAATAGAAATTCCATAAAAGGAAATTCAAGTTTGCCTCTTGCTTGACCAAGTGAAAAAGCCTCTAAAACTACAAGGAAGGTTTATAAGATTAAAAGAAATCATAAAACACAGAACCAGGAGCCACAGCCTTGAGCATTGTTTTATCATATTCCTTAATATCTTCAAATAAAGTTGGATAAGGCACAATTTTTAATCAAGAGATTGCCAAGTCTTTAGTTGTTAGAAAACTCTGATAGTGTCTCCCTGCCAAAGAGGGACTCTTGGCAGCCTGCAGACAGACCCCAGAAGGGTTCAAGGTGAGGCCCAGGCTCCATGCTGGAGTCTACAGGGTATGCTACGGATGGCGGTGAGCTCTGAAGAGAGCGACACAGGCTTTGAAGTGAAGTAGTGCCACTTAGAAAGAAGGTTTGAAAAGGCAACATACGATGTCTTGCATGGATAAAAGGAGACAGACACAGTGAACGCTGTGCTATGGGCTCTGAAACCTTGGCCCCTGCTCTTGAGAGTGTAAACATTCTCTTTCATTTTACCATCAGCAACCATTGCGCCAGCGGGCAAACCATGCGTGTTTATGAGTTAGAGAATGCATTACAGTGATGCACACTGTGTAAGTATTCCATATGTGGAGTTGAGATAAAATTCCTACTTTATTAGAAGACCCATTGTATTTTTATCTCTTCTCCAATCTCCTTCTTGAGAGAAGGCCCCTCAGACAGCTGTTGCTGCTTGTTCCATAGCGTCTCCTCTTCCCTTCTAGGCAAACAGAAAGCCTGATTTCTCTTGGGGCAGCAGGAGATTACGACTGAGTTTCTAAAGTGGAACCTCTTCTCTTCTCTTTTGTAATTTCTATTTCTCATTTTTTAAGTAGCCATTGCTATTCGACCCAAATATGGCCAGTGGGAGATAAGAGTATATCTGAAATCCCTTTCTGCCAAATACAGACACCTAATGAAGAGGAGTTTCCCAGTATTATGGTTTAGTGGTAGAGCTGTGGTAGGCATCTCGGGGGCTTGAGAAGACAAGCACAAAACCCCAATTCCGTGAAAGACTCATGAAGTAAAATGCCAGGAAGAAATTAAATCCTCTACAATGAAGTTGATAATAGTGTTTACTCTGAGAGAGAACCAGGTGGGAGGAGCAGAGAGAAGGGAAATGTTTTCCACCATGTGGCCTCTTAAATTTTGTACCCTATGCATGTATTACCTCATGTACTTCAAACTAGTCCAATTTAATTGCACACACCAAAGACTTCATGATAACTGGTTTCATAGGATTGGGGGGGGGTTCTTTTTTTTTTAAGTATTTAGAGTACTGGTAAAAGTCTATGAGATAGCTGTCTTTTGTTACCAATATTGTCCTTCATCTGGGAGTTCACTAGTGATGGACAAGGGGACAGATAAGCACCCACCAAATTGAAATTGAAAAAAAAAAAGAAAGAGAAAAGGAAGGAAGGAAGGAAGGAAGGAAGAATAAATTAGATCCTCAATGAAAAACACAGCAAACCTCCTGCCTCCAGTCTCCTTATTCAGTAAATAAGTGATCTTACAGTTCATCCTTAATTAATAAGTTATTATACTGTCTACCATTAATGACAAGTTCTCATAGTTTTTTTGAGAGATGGTGTCCCAACACTGATATTTCCATCATAGCTTGACTACCTGAGTCATTGTTGTTACTGGTTAACTGTGTGTGTTTAGTTCAAGATGACTATTACATACATATAAAACATAAACCTGGTCTTAAGATTTAGTATAAAAAATGAAAATGCAACTATTTTATTAGTTTTCTGTTACTAATGATGATAATATACTTTGGGGATATATTGAGCTAAAAATCATGGGGTTGTTCTGTCTCTCTGGGTTTTATTTATTTTGTAATCTGGCTACTAAAAGTGAAACTTAGGTGTGATGGTGCACATCTTTTCATAGGATAGTGCATTCAAAAACAGAATGAAACAGAGCTTCAAAAAGGTATTCCATTTAGAGAAAGCAGGCTCATGTAAGGGATGGGGTAAAGATACTCCATTGCCTGAGGCCATTAGTGATTCTTTGTATTTCCTGAATTTCTGGGATCACTATTTATGCCTACGCATTTGAAGAATAATAAAATCAGAACTTCTACTTCCTCACATACATAGCTGATTTGTCTTAATTTAGTTCTTTCTGGGTTTATTTTGTCTCAGTAGTTGAAAGGACATGAGTGTCAACCCCTTGTAAGTATTTTATGAATTAACTATTTACTGATAATTCTCATTACATAAGCCTGGCTAGCCTGGAACGCGGGTATAACTCTGGTGGGCCTTGATGTGATAATCCAGCTGCCACTCTCTGAGACAGAGAACTAGAAGCCAACCGTAAAGCAAGGCTTAGCCAGCTACAACTTGTGAGCCAAATGTGGTCCCAGGGTCTGCTTAAGTAAATACAATTCTGTTGGAACACAGCCTGCCTATTTGTTTACATAGTTGTCCATGGCCACTTAAGCCACACAACAGTCTTGCTGCGTAGTTCTGACAGAACCCATCTGGCCTACAGAGCCTGAACTGTGCACTGCATGACCCTCGACAAGCAAGATTTGCTAATTCCTGGTCCAAGACGATATATCAAAAAAGTTTAGCTCCCCAATAAATGGAATAAAGTTATTAAGCAATAAAGGCCTTGAAGAGATGAGTCAAACAGTCTTTCACAAAGCAAAGGAATATTTAACACTATGAGGTGTGAAATTGCTAGGCACCAAAGAGTGAGTTAGTTAGTTACATACCTACTGAAGCAAGGTGGCTTCAAACTTGAGTTCCTCTTGCCTCATTCTGAAAGCTGAAGTGTGCTACTGTGCCTGCCCCCAAAGAAAGGTCTTAAGCAATAGGGTGAGTCCCCCAGAAACTTCTCAATGGTCTTAGTCAAGTATGGCCACCGCCTAGTCATCCCTGCAAGCATTCAGACAGCAGCAAGCAGAAAGAAAAGCAACAAAGATGCTGTTTGTGACATTTGAACTCAAAAGTTTCCCAGCCAGACTAAAAGCCGGAACCTAGGCTACAGTTGCTGAGTCAGCGATCATTAGGAAAGGAACCGCTCCTGAAGTGGGCGGGCATGGCTTCCCAGGAAACGCATCAGTGGCTCACACAGTCAGCTTTCCTGGAACTCACAGAATTCATTATGCATCTGTTTCGATGCATTGTTCTTTTGCAGCAAGCCCTTCAGCTTCCTCAGCCTCTCCCTGCCTGTGTCCTTCCACAGTCCTCCACAGCACACTGGACCCTCCCCTGCAGTATTAGGACCAGCGCCAGCACTTTGGAGCCCAGCGAAGGCTTTAAGTTAGACAAGCACTCAATTTGCGTTAGTGGCTGTGACTCAGTCCTCCAGAGCAGTGATTCTCAACCTTCCTGAGGCTGCAACCCTTTAATACAGTTCCTCGTGTTGTGGGGACCCCAACCATAAAAAATTATTTTCATTGCTACATCATAACTGTAATTTTGCTGCTGTTATGAATCACAATATAATTATCAGTGTTCACCGATGGTCTTCGGCAACCCCTGTAAAAAGGTGGTTTGAACCCCAAGGGATCACGACCCACAGGCTGAGAACAGCTGCCCCCAGAGGGCTGCTTTTGCTGGCGGAAAGATGGATTCCAGGAAATTGTCTACCACCCAGTGTACCAACTCACTCTGTGGCATTCACATTCAAGGTCAGAGGTTATAATACAAGAATTTGTCTTCATCAGGCCAGGAGTATGAGATTAAAAGACGAGAAAAGGTTGTAAAGGAATAAAATCAAAAGTTTCACTGGCGGCGTTTCACAAAATCTCTTCTGACTGATGACTTTTTATTTTTGAGATGAGATCTTAGGATGCAGCCCAGTCTTCCCTCAAACTCACGGTGACTTTGGGGACTTTCCTGTCCCCGCATCTTCAGTACTACAGTCTCAGGCATGTGCAGGGGGTGGCTTACAGACTGTATAGATCATAGGAAAGGGAAATCTGGGGAAAGTTTTCCCAGATGAAAACAATCCTTAAAACTGCTCACAAAACTACTAACAAACACTGTAAGTTGTAAAACTGGAGGGATTGTTTTTCTAGCTTTGTTTATCTTTCTAAGACAGGACCTCGTGCAGCCAAGGCCTGGACATCTTGCTCGTACATTTCCCATCTACCAAGTGCTGGTGTTACAGGCCCGCACCACCATGACCGGCTAAAGTATTTCCGTCTAATAAATAATAAAAGGACAAGTGATAATCAAAGAAACTAAATATCAAATGATATGTTCATGCTTCCTATGTAAAATAACATTGTCAAATAATATGAAGAAGCAATAAGTGAGATTTTATCCTGTGTTTATAAATGAAGAAAAGTAATACATGGAGGTAACTTAATTAGTAAAAGTATATTGTTATTTCTATTTCACTCTGGTGGCTTGGTTAGAATTCCCCATCATTTTGTGAGTATTCCCGTTAATATTTAATTGTCTAGTTCTTTACACACAGAAGGCCCTAATATAAAGAGTCAACCACCACAAACCCTTGGATCGCATCTCTGATGTCCTCATGACTGCCCATCAAGCCCAGCCGGGTGGACACTTGCTTCCTAATAGTCCACCTCTGGCCCCGCCCACTCTCTCCCCTCACTCCACTTTGGACGTTTGCAGCTTCCATTTCACACCGCACACACTCTTGACACAGGACATGAGCACTGGTTGTTGACTCTGTAAACACTCTCTTCCGGGTCTTACCATTTACTTCAGGTATTTTCTGAATTAGGACCTTAGCTGGCACCCATGCTGCTGAAAACAAACCCTCACCCACATGCCTATAAACAACTCTGATGAAGTTACTAGATCACAGACATACAGAGACACACAGACACATGCATACACACAACATGGAAGTGGAGGGGGTCACAGAGACACAGACACATACACACACACAACATAAAAGTGGAGGGTGGTAGAGCTGGAGAGATGGCTCAGTGGTTAAGCCTGCTCTTCCAAAGGTCCTGAGTTCAATTCCCACCACATGGTGGCTCATAACCATTTGTAATGAGGTCTGGTGCCCTATTCTGGCCTGCAGAATATTGTATACATAATAAATAAATAAATATTTTTTTAAAAAGTGGAGGGGGTCACAGACACACAGAGACACAGACACATACACACAACATAAAAGTAGAGGGGGTCACAGACACACAGAGACACACGAATACAAACAACATGGAAGTACAGGGGGTCATAGACACACAGAGACACATGAATAAATACAACATGGAAGTAGGGAGGGGAGCCAGCTAGGAAGAAGGAAGGTATTATCCAGAGTGGGAGAGATGAGAGGAGCAGAGCTGGGTATGAACGCAATGCATTATGTATGTGTATTAATATGTCACAACAAAATCTACTACTATGTCTAATTAACATGTGTATAATAAAATACATTAAAGCACCTTAGCAGAGAATTCTTTCTTGACCCCCATATGAGTTAGGCTAATACTGACCTCCAGATTCCTTGACCTTCTATCTGCTTACCTTCCATTATTTTACCTTATTAGTTCCCTTTAATGTCTTTCTTTTTTGACAGGATCTATTTATGTAGCCCTGGCTATTCTGGAGCTTACTATGTACACCAAACCAGCCTTGAACTCACAGAGACTTGCCTGCCTCTGCCTCCAGAGTGCTGAGATTGAAGGTGTGTGTCACTATGCCCCAGCCAGCATCCATTAACAATGGAGTTGCTTATTATGACCAACTCATGTTCAGTTTCACCAAGGAGAATGTAAGCGTCAGCCATGGACCTGTTTTCTGCCCATTCTCTGGGGCAAGGCTTCCTGGGCATGCAGCTGATATCTGAAAATTAGTGAGTAGATGAAATGAAATGAAAACAAATGAGTAAATGAAACCATTAATACTGAAGTCAAAAGTTAAAAGTAGTTAGTAATAAATACAAGAGCAGGCTGTGGCGTGTGTGTGTGTGTGTGTGTGTGTGTGTGTGTGTGTGTATACTCGTATGCACTGCGTGCATAAAATACATACATACAAATAATAGTTTATTACATAAGTAGAAATCATATATACACTGAGAAGCTGATTCATCTCTGTTGGTGTTCATGGTCTGTGATGCCTCCTGAGACCATGTTAGTGTCTATGGTCTGTGCTCCCACAGGAGACCACACTGAGGTCAGTGATCTATACTGCCGCCAGAGACCATGTGGAGGTCGGTGGTCCATGCTGATGCTGAAGGTCATGTGGATGTCTATTGTCAGTGCTGTGGCCAGAAACCATACCAAAGTCCATTACCTGCGCTGCTGCTCACTAAAGGCAAGGAAGTTTTTTTTGAGGTGGGATTGATGACTGCAGATTACATAGAGGGCTTCTGTGGCATCTCCTACCCCCCCTCCTTACCCCCCCCGCACACCTCCCCCAAGAAAAGAACCAGTCTAGGCAGGAAGCCATTAAAGAGAACTCTAAAACTGCGATAGGGATCCTTGAAGAACAGCTCTTCACACTTGATGGCTTCTGATGGGGTTGAGGGTAGGGAAGGACTCAACTTTGTTTTTTTAAGAAACTGGCCACTGGGAGTTTGATTGCTCCTCAGTGAGTATGTGGGCAACACAAATTGGACTCAGCAATTTTCTTTTTTTTTTCTTTTCTTCTTTTCTTTAGTGGGGGGGAGGTCATAAGGGTATGGGGTGTGGACCTGGGAAGATGGGGAAGTACGTGTGATCAGGGTGCATTATGTAAAACTCCCAAATAATCAATAAAAATATTGTTGGGGAAAAGAAAGAAGAAGCTGACTCATTTGAAGACAAGGTTTTGCTCTTTTTAACTAGAGCTTGTGGCCAAGTGTGAAAAGGCTGAGTGAAGTCAGGAGTCCCCAGATATTACGGAGAATAAAAAATTAAACAACCTGGACATTTGATTGCAGGTTTTTCTGAGGGGCAAAGCAGGAAAGCAACAGTTTTCTCAAATAACATCTAACTGAAGCCTTTGGCTCAGAGCACCCCTTTTACCATTCCCTAGTGCTGGAGCACAAACTCCTGCCCTTTTGTGTTTGGCTTAAACCTGTGAGTTATTCCTCACAAAATTAATCATAAGCCCTCACATCCTCCAAGTGGGGAGGTCAGAGATCACTGGGTTTCTGGCTTCCAATCCAGCTCTGTGTCCTAGGACAACCTGAGGCATTTTTTGTTGTGGTGGTTTGTATCCCAGGCTGGCCTCAATCATGTGGAACTTGCTATGTAGCTGAGGATCAACTTGAAATTGTGTGTGTGTGTGTGTGTGTGTGTGTGTGTGTGTGTGTGTGTGTGTGTCTTAGCAAGTGTCTAGCTGTCACCAGGTTTACTCCAGACAAGCACCTAATCTCCCCTACCCATCTCCCCTCAGACTTCTGGTTTCTGGCCTTGAACTTCTGCCACTCCCAGCTCTACTTACCTCGTCCTGCCAGCACCACCACACCCATTCTTACTCCAAGGTAGGCCTTGAATCCAGGAAGCCCTCTGTCCGCTGGTCTATATCCCCAGCCAAAGGTAAAAATATTCCTTGCCAGGGCTAGAGAGTAGCTGAGAGGTTAAGAGCCCTGTCTGCTGTTCCAGAGGTGCTGAGTCCAATTCCCAGCAACCACATGGTGGCTCACAACCATCTGTAGTAAGATCTGGTGCCCTTTTCTGAGTTACAGGCACACATGCAGACAGAACACTGTATACATAATGAATAAATAAATCTTAAAAAAAAATATTCCTTGCCTGGCTTACTTACCAGCTTAGAAAGGGCTATAACTTAATACAAAGACTTCTCAGGTACCAGGATTGAGGCACCTTAATACAGAAGAAAAGAGTATCAGCAAACTACATTTGCAGTCTTAGTTTTAAAATCATGCCACTCAAAAGAAACTTGAAAATGTCCCAGCTCATTGATGAAGTATTTTTGTTTTGCTGTTTGATTTGTTGTTGTTTTTTTTTTTTTTTTGGTTGTTGGGGATAGAGTCTTACAATGCAGCTCAGGGAGACCCTGAAATTGCTAAGTGATCCAGGTTGGTCTTAACTCATGATCTTTCTCCTTTCTCCTCCCAAGTTCTGGGTGGTAGGTATGTGTCACCAAGTCCTGACCTACTGAGAGCTTAGTTTAGGATATTGGTGATAGAGAGAAACTGGTCTGAGGTCAGCTAATACGTGAGAGGCTGGTTGAAGGCCAATGTCTCATTTCCAGAACAGACAACAGTAAAATCTTCTGGTCTGTGCCATTTAATTCCCTAAGCAGCCTCCCAGAGACTTTCTCAAACTCTTCACCTTTCTGGGGACCCTGCAGTAAATCTCGACAGGAACTGGTTTCAGTTTAATGGTGGGTCAGATAAGCAGTCAAAAGAATCCCAGGGAAATGGTTAACAGCACGCATTACTGGTCCCTCCTCTGCAGATTCCAGCTGAGATGCAGGCAGGACCTGCAGTATGTGAGGACAAGGGCTGTGGATAATTCACATGGGCTCCCACAGCATGATTTAAAATCAGGGGATAGCCCAGTGGATAAAGGCGCTTGCCATCAACCATGAAAGCCTGAGTTTGATCCCAGGGCCTCGCATGGTGGAGGGGGAGAAATCATTCCCAAAAAGTTTTCCTCTGATCTCCACAAGTGTGCTGTGGCATGTGTGGATTTTTTTTTAGAAATAAAATAAAATATTACTAAAATAAATGAAATTTTTATCCCACTTACCTCTGATTTCTACAAACGACTCATTGGATGTGAAAGCTTGATCTTCTTGGTTTGGACCAGAGATAATGTCGTGTTTTGTTTTTGTGTATTTCTCTAATTTTGTTTTATTCAATTGACAGTTCTCACTGGACGGCTCGGGCTCATTGTTTTCCTGTGTTCAATTACAGATGTTTACCATTGCACTGTTCAGATCACATCTTATAGAGATGGAAGTTTCTCTAAGAAAAACCAGACTAGCTCCTTCCAAAATACCTAGTATATAATGGTTGAAAAATATAAAACTAAAAACAATTAATTTCCTGCCCTCTCAGAAGAGAATCTTTGAATGGTCAGTCTCTCACTTCCTAGTTCTTTCATTTATGAAGGGCTTCCTATGACCCTTTCCTGGCCTCAGGTAAGGTATGCTACTGCTTATCAATCACTTTCAATGCCTGTATCTGAAGTGGGTGTTTAGGAGAGAGTTGTTTGCTAGTTTTAGCAACCCCTGCACATTTGTACAAGTTTGCATAGCCAGGGATTGTCTTTGGGCTTGGGTAATTACACGCCATTGTTGGCGAGCCTTAAGGTATCTTTCACCGTAAAGTGCCTCTCAAAGATTCAGTAGATCTGTGTATTTGCTTCTGGTCGATTCTCTGCATTAGTAACCACAGCTAAAGATCTTGTCTAGACACAGTCTTTGAGGCTAAGAATTCTTGCCGCCCTCCTGCTAGACCCCATACTCTTCCAAATCCTCGAGCATTTAGCTCACACAATTAGGGCTTTGTGTTGGGAAGCTCTGGTCTTATCAGTCTTAAGAGTACCACTTTCCCACCTCCGCTTGTATTAACTTGGACTACCAAGGACTTCTTCAGCCCTGCAAGACTTCAAAGAACGAGATTCCAGTCACTGGGGCCAAAGGTCATACATCAGGACCTTCCTGAATAAAATCATACCTTCTCCCCTCTTTGGTTAGCCATCTAGCTTAAGATGGTATTGCATTGTAGGACTATTTTTTTTCTAACAGCCATTAAAATAAACCAACATATGCAGACACCCTAGATGTTTCTCCCCGTTTTCTATGCCCCTCAGCCCACGCCAATTCAGGATCTATTGGTGTGGGTCAACCTGGTGGAAGGACAGAAACCAGGCAGGACAGAAACACCAACAACAATCTATAGTCAAAGATAGGTGTGCCAACAGAAAGTTTAAGTGTTTGTTACGGCAAATGCTTCCAGTTTAAGGGAGATGGGTCCTCACGCTCCATCCGAACCGAACAGTTTTGTCGTTTTTTTTTTTTTTTAATATTTCTTATGGTCTATGTAACTTTTATTTTATGTGCTTTGGTGTGAAGGTGTCAGATCCCCTGGAACTGGATCTTCAGACAGTTGTGAGCTGCCATGTGGGTTCTGGGAATTAAACCCAGGTCCTCTGGAAGAGCAGTCAGTGCTTTTAACTGCTGGGCCATCTCTCCAGCCCCCAGTTTTGTCTTTTTTAATCTATTTCCATTCTTAAAACCAAAATTCTGTCAGTCAGATATGCTGTCAGCTACAGTTCATTAAAAAAATGAACCATGGCTATGATTTGGGTGAGGCTCATGTGTTCCTCGAAGGTTCATTGTGATTGAAATCTAGGTCCCCAGGGTGGCTGTACTTGGTGGTAGTTGGCGTTTTAAAGAGGTCTGGCCTAGTGGGAGACTCTTCAGTTATTCAGATATAGTCTGAGGAGCATCAACACTCAGACAAACCTAAACTTCCCTATCGTTCTTTACTTTGAGCTCAAGATGTAATTATCTGTTTGCACTGGCCCAGCACTGCGACCATGGCTGTTATTCACACCACGGGGAAGAAACAGCCTCACCAAAGAACCTAGAGAAAGCACTTGTTGATAAAGAAAAATGAATAAGTACCAGGTATTACTATGGTCAGTGTGTGTGTCTGTGTTATTATGTATGTGTGGCCATCTATGCCACCTCACACACGTAGAGGTCAGAAGACTTTGAGTAATCAGGCCTTTTCTTCAGGCTTTACGTGGGCTCTGGGGATCCCATCTCGGTCTTCAGGTTTGCACAGCAAGCTGGTGAGCCACCTCCCTGGCCCCCATGTCAGGTATTGCGAACAGTGACATTGGCTTAAGCCCGACAAGTCCTTGCCCATTATGTCTGGGGTTCTTTTGGCCTCCTCTTCACAGTCACAAGGCTAGGCCCCACCTTCACACCACAGGCCAAGGTAAAGGTGACAAGTGTCACTCAGAATGCTTTCCTTCAGCTCATATCTGTTAAGAAGGGGAGTTTTTCTCAAACTATCCAGATAGATTTTCCACTTATATTGCACTGGCCAGAACTGGTTCTCAAACTAGCCTGCCTACGTGTCGGCGGCTATGCCTACCAGCTGCAGAATGGAAGGTTCTTTGTTGGGGGAGGGGAGATTGGGGGAGGGAAGAGGTCCTGTTAGCAAAGACTATTATCTGTGGGAATTCTATCAATAGTACCACCCACAGCACTGTTCCCAAAAGAGGTGATGGAAATCTAAGTGAAATTTTTTTTTAATTAAAATAAAAATAAATAAAGCCTCCTGAACCTTTTCTCATGATGCCACCAATTATACAATCACAATGCACTGGGTGGGGGTGGGGCTGCAGTAAAACTGCCGAAACAAGAGAAATCAGTTTTCTGTTGCAGTCTGGCAAATGGCCAGCTGGAAACCCACGTACGCACGCATGCACGTACACACAGACACATGCACACAGCACCCTCCTAGTTTTTCATGATCTGAAGACCTGTAGTCCCAGGGACTGTTTCACCTGTACCGGAACTCACACGATCAAACTAAGGCAGGGCTCTGGGCAGAATTCACTTATGGGCTCCTGCATACAGTTGGTCGAGTTGAAGTTCTCAGGACGAGGACCAAGACTCCTGTTTCCTTCAAGGCTGTCACGTTGCTCACGTCTCCAGAAGGCCATTATCTAACCCTTGCCTTGGTTTCTTCCACATTCAGAGAGCAACGGACATGCCAAGTCTTCCTTTTGCTACAAATCTCTGACTTTATATGAATGTGAGTAGGTTAAGCCGACTCTAATAGCCCCGCGCGCTGACCAGCTTTATAGAATAACTTGACAGAAACTAGAGTCATTTTTTGGAAGAGGGAACCCAACTGAGAAAATGCCCCCACCAAAGTGGCCTGTACTCAAGTGTGTGGTGTGTTTTTTTGATTGACGATTGATGTGGGAGGGCCCAGCTCACTGTGGGCAGTGCCACCCCTGGGCTGGTGGTCCTGGGTGCAGTAAGAAAGCAGATTGAGCAATCCCTGATGGCTTCCGCTCTCATTCCTGCCCTCAGGATGGTACCCTGACTTCTCTCCGTGACGGACTGTGACTTGGAAGGACAAGATGCCCTAAACCCTTTTCCTCCCCAAGTTGCTCTTGGTCATGGTGTTTCATCACAGCAATAGAAACCCTGATGAAGACACCCCATGTCATAGTCTACAGATTAACCTCCATAACCATATCCCCAAATTCTCTTGCGCTGTGTAAAGTACTAGATGTGCTGGAGGAATGACAGTGGGCAAAAGGTCACAGAGCCATTTTGGAATTCCGTCTGCCATAGTCACTGCCACCCCCGTATAAAATCTGAAATGACATTAGTTAAATAAAATTATATTACTTTATCTAATTTAAGATGATCAAATTTGTCTGTTTTAGAAATTTATTAAAAAAAGAAAGCTGAAAAAAGAGAGATGAAATAAAAATGTTTCTGTAAGAAATATTTTCAGGTCAAAACTTTAAATAAAATAAGTTTTAAATATAGCTTGGTGTATATTTAAACATAGCTTGAGGATGGTGGCACACAGTTTTTGTCCCAGTACTTGGGAGGCAGAGACAAGCGAATCTCTGTGAGTTTGAGGCCAGCCTGGTCTACAGAGTGAGTTCCAGGACAGGTTCTAAATCTACCCAGAGAAACCCTGTCTCGAAAAACAAAAAACAACAAAACAAAAAAAATTCAAGTCAAAACTTTAGAATAAAAGTTTTAAATATAGCTCGGCATGGTGGCACACAATTTTAGTACCAGCACTCAAGAGGCAGAGGCAGATGGATTTCTGTGAGTCTAGCCCAACCTGCCTAGACTACACAGAGAGATCCTGTCTCAAAAGAAAAGAAAAATGCTTTGCTACACAGCATGTCACCATTTTGGATGATAAATGTGCTGCATTGGCCTTGCAAGGGAAAGCATGCCTGGAATGCCAGCCCTGGAGACGGCAAGCAGCTGTCAGAAGTTCAAGGTCATCCTTTAGAGTCACACAGCAATTTCCACTAAGTTGAAGGAAACCTGTTAGACCCAGGAGGTAAACAAAACTCACAGGCTTCAGGAAGCTCCTAAAACTTACAAGACTCACAAGCCCTTCCCCTCTGGCTCCTGTTCCCAAGATATCACAAATGCAGTGACATCTGCAGGCCAGAGGAGACGGAGCAGAACCCACTGCAAGCTGCACTGCCAGCTCTTTTAGGTGACATCAGCCAGGCTGGGATGGGCTTTCTGACACTATGGCTTCCTTTGAATTATTGGTGATTCATCAACCTCTTGCCACACTCCTAGAAGAACCCCAAGAAATGCACCGATTCACTAAGCCGGATTGGGTGGAACCGTTTCTTTGGTCTCTCATCAGTGTCCTGGATGCTTGTGGATGTGTCCGCAGGAAAAGCCACACAACACTTGACTGTGCAGCAAGTTCTGGGCAAGCCTGGGCTACATGAGACTCTGCCTCAAAGGGGGTAGAGGGATGAGCATGAAGAGGGAGGTTTATCAACAGAAAATAAAATACTTTCCTCACTCCAGTTACATAACTAGAAAAAAAAAGTACCTATAGCCAGTCTGTAGGGCTGAGAAGATGGTTGGTGGAAAAAAAGAAACTAATAGCTCAAACATACAGAGTAGAGAAGGTGTTCACACTTTAAAATGGCTGAAAAGCTGGTGTGGGTGTGCTGTGCCGCACGGGGGGCTATAACCTGTCGCCTGTTACATGCGACCTGTTAGGCATAGAGACAGGAGGATTACTGGAGCTTGGTGGCTGCCAGCTAGCTTCAGAGCCAGTGAGAGACACTGTCTCAAGTGAAGAAGGCAGAAAGCAACATAGCAGATCAGCAGGTGTTCTTCTTTGGTTTCCTTACATGTGCATGCGTTGGACACACGCACACAAAGGAAACAAAGTGTCTTCAAAAGATTATCAGTCTGAGGTCACCAGCACAAACGGATCACATTTCATAATCCAGAGGCTGGGCTTGGCATCGAAACACATGCTTTAAGCAAAGATTTACCACTCACTGTAATGAAAGCCGCAGACAGGAGAAGGCTCCCACGGGGAGGCAAGCAGAGTACAGAGCACAGTGGCCAAACCCTGTGCTTCACAGAGCCAAGGTCACAGAGTCAACGCTTGGGGGACAGACAGAGTAAGAGCTGGGAGGCCAAGGGGATAATACAGGCACACTGCCGAAGGAACCAGAGATGCAAGAACTGACCCAACTCTGAATGTCAGCATGTCTCAGACAGTCCCTAATAGTTCACCTTCCCCAATCTCACAAGAAAACACAGGCTGTTACTTCCCCAGAGTCTCAGGCAGCAGTATGACCTTTGGGAAGCCCCTCTCCCTGCCCTTTGAATTATGACATTTAACAAAATTATGCTCTCTGGGCTTTTCCCTGGTCCTGCACTTCTCTAAGCATCTGAGCCATTTTCCCAAGAAGAAATGTCCCAAGTTCTCCTCATGCTCCACCATCTTTCTCTGTAAATCCCCCATGCCTACACACACTCTCTCTCCTCCATGGCCAGCCATGGCCTAAGTTTAAATATCCTTTTCTAGTGCCTTTTGCTCCAGCACATATTCTAGAAGGTGGAGGGAATTTCTGGGTTTTATACAGTCTTTCAGTTTCCATCCATGAACCTATTCCCTGGGGTATATGAAAATCTATGTATCTCCTGAAGGTAGGGGTGTGTGTGTGTGTGTGTGTGTGTGTGTGTGTGTGTGTGTGTGTGTGTGTTTTCCCTCATTGCTCAATATCTTGCCATGAAACTACCAGGACTACCCATAAGTCTCTCCTCCAACCTTCTGAGGATCCCTTTACATAAGTAAACACTTGACTTTGCAAGTTAGACTGAGGGTAGGCAGCCACTCTCGGTTCTGTGGGATCCATCGTCCATTCTCAGGAACTCTTTAAACAGATGCTGTCTCTGAGCTCTTGAAATGAAGCAAAAGTGAAGGCAACTGGCATTTGGAAGAGAGGCCAGATGTTGGCAGAGCACTGACAGCTCACTCAGAGAAGAGGAGGACAGAGGGGTGAGATCATCGAGCAATGTTATGGCTTAGATGGGCCTTGTCTCCCAGTGGTCAGGGTGCTGGAAACCTTCACCCTAGACTGTGTAGAAGAGGTCGGATGTTGAAGAGGTGGAACATATTAGCTCACAGTAACTTCACCCTTAGGAATGGATTACCATGTATAGTAAGTAGGTCTGGGAGGAATGGGTTAGTTAGTTCTACCTTGAAAGCAAGTAGTAATAAAAAGAGCAAGGTCTTCCCAGTCTGGTTCATCTCGTAGCTAGCCCATTGTGGGACCTCTATCTGTCCCTCTCACTACTTTCTATCATGATGTCATCTGTGATGTTGTGATCTCACCAAGAAGGCCCTGACCAAGGTCGGCCAATCATAGACTTTCAGTTCCCCAAAGGGTTTGCTAAAATGCATCTTTTCCCTGGACAAATGCCTTGGGTGATTTGTTAGAGTAATTCAGAAACAGCTGCAAGAGGGAAAGTAGTTCAACGGAAAAGTGATGTGCTGGAAACCAAAATCTCTTCTTCCAGACACTCACAAAAGTACACAAATTCTGTTCCTCTCAGCCAGAAGCCATGGATCTATTAAAGTGGCCCGCCTTGGAGTTTTATCTTTTAAAATCTACCATGCATAAATTTTTCTGTCATTAAGACTTACAGCCACTGTATTAAGCCCAAGGGACTCTTTGGATGACTGTGCCCATGTCTCTGTGGAATACATCGTCCATTCCCAGGAACTCCTTAAATAAGTGCTGGCCTCTGAGCTATTTCTTGATTTCACTTGCAGATCTTTTTTAAACCCACACACTAAAAAGATGACCCAGAAAAATTCACAGAGCCAGTATGCATTTGAATACTAGGCAAAGAGTGAGGATTCCTGCATTTTTCAGAAGCTAGTGGAAATGGGACTGAGCAAGGAATGCCACTAGATGTAATCTAATAACTTGGACTTTTTAAGAGATGGATGCAAAAACCGGAGGGGGGAGGAAATATCATAGAGTTGTGACTTTCTATTATTTTAGAAACAAGGAAAAGCCAAATAGAAAAGAAGTAAAAAATGTGACTTATGTCTGTAATCCCAGCACTAGGGAGATATAAGCAGTATTGCCAGGAGTTGGGGGCCATCCTGGCCTCTGGGGTGAGATTGTGTCTTTGGAAATATTTTTATTTTACTTTATTTTATTTTTGTTGTTGTTGTTTTCAAGATAGGGTTTCTCTAGGGCTTTGGAATCTGTCTTGGAAGTCGCTCTATAGACCAGGCTGGACTTGAACTCACAGAGATCCACCTGCCTCTGGCTTCCTAGTGCTGGGTTTAAAGGCGTGCGCCACCACTGCCCGGCTCTTTGTAAATAAATTAGTTATTATGATAAAGGAGATTTCAGAGCCCTCTATTTGAAATAAAGCAGTGGGACCTAGGGTCCCACCTCTGTCTGATCTCCATTTATCCCTAAATTGGTCTCGGTTTATCTTAACTTGACTTGCAAAAGTCCTTAGAGCAAAGTTTGGAAATCACAAGTTGAAAACACGAGGGCAAATTACCCAGAACTTTGAAGGCATGTAAGTTATCCAACCTTTGACTTCTGACTAACACATAGGAATGTTTCTCTCAAGCCCACTGCCCTCATCAGTTGCTCCAGTGACACAGAGGCAGAATGTCAACATCGAGAAGGCCGATGAGTAGCCAGTGTTACGGGGGGGAAAAAAAATCAACATCCTTAGCCCTACACAGGAAAATCTGCGTCAAGAGCTAGAGTGTGTTTTCTTCTCAAAGGGAGTGAAACTGAATCCAGAAAAGAAAAAGAAAAAGTGAAAATGTCCCTGACTGCCTTGTTTATTTTTTATGCTGTTGAATAATACATGTACATTTATACATATGTATATATTTGCAAACCACCTTAATTCTTTATGGAATGCCATGATAAATGAGGTAGCAGACATGTGATAGTGGTAGAATGAAAAAGAGAGAACGAGCTTTGGGTTTATCTCCCTGATAAAGATCCAGGGTCAGCATGGTAAAATGTGGGGAATCCAGTCATTCGTTCACCCCATTCATGAGACACTTGGTAAACATCAACTTTCTATGAAGGGCCTGCAGCCAGGCCTTGGGGATTTGGTGTAAGAGTTCTGCCTGGTAGAGCTGCTGAGAGTCTCCACATCCGAAAAAAAAAAAAAAGAAACGAAAAAGACCAATTATAGTAACCACCCTTGGGGTACTGTGAGAAAGAAATGAGGTCATCTGTGTAAATGGCTGCCTTAACTACTTTAATCAACTTTTTCTCGTGGGGGAGAGGGACTAATTTTCTTTCTGATATATCCATCTGAATTAGCTGTAGAAAAAAAATGAGATTTGGTCCTTTGAAAACACCCACACTTAGGTTTATCTTGAGCTAGCTGTTCACTCTAATAGCAACAAAACATTTTGTTTCCTATTCCTAGCTTTCGAAGCAGCAGGAGGGGAGAGGAGGAGAGGGGGGCAAATATGTATAATCCCAGCACTGGGAAAGTAGGGAGAGGCAAGGGGATCAAGAGCTCAAACCAGCCTTAGTCACAAAGCAAATTGGAGGCAAGCCTGGACTCCATAAGACCCTGCCATAAGAAAATAGAGAAAGAGAAACACCCTGAAGCTGGATATGTGCACACATCTGTATTCTGGAGAGGACTGTTAAGAGTCGGGAGGATTGAAGAGTTGTTGTTATTGTTGTTGTTGTTGTGTTTTGTGTGGATGTGTAGTGTTCGACACAAGGAATAACATGGAAAAGGAAGGTCACAAGACTTTGCAAGACACCTCAGAAACAGCCATTAGGTTCAGGACAATGCATTAATTGTTCCTTACTATTTGCTGTTGTTTTGCTTATCTTTTCTTTTTTTAATTTATTTATTTTTATTTTATATGCATTGGTGTTTGGCCTAATGAATATCTGTGAGGGTGCCAGATCTCCTGGAACTGGAGTTATAGACAGTTGTGGGTTACCATGTGGGTGCTGGGAATTAAACCCAGATCCTCTAGAAGAACAGCCAGTGTTCCTAATCTCTGAACCATCTCTCCAGCCCCCTGCTTATTTTTTATCTATGTAGCCCTGGCTGTTCTGGAACTGACTCTGTAGACCAGACTAGCCTCGAACTCAGAGATCAACCTGCCCCTGCCTACCGTAGACTGGGATTAATGATGTGCGCTGCCACCACCACCCAGCTATCGACAATAGATAATAAACAAGGAGAGACATTTCACTAAGCAGAAGGATCCCAGTCTAGGGGCCACTCCACAGATTGAAGCACCAGGGATTGGCGCTTGCAGCAGTGAGACCGAGCAGTACATCCACATCTCTGTCAGCCCTCCTGGTGTAGGACGATGGTCTAGAATCTAGATGAATTCAGGTACAGGGTAAACATATTAAGATTTTAATAAATAAATGAAAAAAAGAGAAGCGGTCATTTGAGGCAAGGAAGTCAGAAAAACAAGGGAAATAACCTCCTCAGTCGTAACCAGTTTGCCATGGCCTGTTGTCCTACTTTCTTGCTTTTCTTCTACTCAAAGGTTGTTTTGTGGGGGGGTTTTTTTGTTTGTTTGTTTGTTTGTTTGTTTGTTTTTTGTTGTTTTGCTTTGGTGATTTGTTTTGGTTTTCCTCGTTTGGATTTTGGTTTTGGTTGGTTTTGGAACTGGTGGTAATGGAGGTAGCTTTTTGAAACAGATCTCCCTACATAGTCCTGGCTGGCCTAAAACTCACTACTGAAGTACAGGACCCAACCATGATAAATTTGATAGGAACAGACCACCCAAAGGAAGTTCTTAACTTCCAACCATTATCACCTGCCAGAGTAGGACTCAGCCATGATAAACTTAATGGAGGCCTGAGTCTCAGTAGTTTACCCTGAGGCAATACCTGGTTGCAGGAAGAACCACAAACTGAGATTACCCAAGCACCACCCAAGAACAGAGCATCCAAAGGAAATGCCTAACGTTCCAACCCTTGTAGATAGGATCACGTGCCAGCACACACTCACCAGGACACCCCTAGACAACTGTCAGTCAATCAGGGGTCCTGAGCCTTAGAAATCCTTCACCCCCACCTTTAGTACTATAAAAACCCAACTCTAACTGAGCTCATGGCTCTCCAAATCTGCAAACGTGTAAAATAAAGGCTCTTTGCTTTTACATATGCGACTCTGTCTCTTTGTCGGTTTTTGGGGGACTTTGCAGATCTGGGCATAACACTTAGGCCATCACTCACCAACTTTGAATTTGTGGTGAGCCTCTAGGCTCTGCCTCCTGAGTACTCTGAGAAGAGGCATGCTCATAGAAGAGGCATGCTCAGCTTTGTCTGCAGTCCTTAACTTTAATTGTTTTTTTTTTCCCAGTGAGAAAGTGTCTCCTTGTGGGAGAAATAACTATGACACAAGGAAGGTCCTTGATTCCTAACCCGTAGCCATAGTGTAGACTTGTTTCTATAAGTAAACTTCTAGAAAGTTCTACCTAAAGCTGTGGTTTGAGTTCAAAAGAAATGGGTGGGTGGGAAGCCACAGAGAGAATCTCCTTTTTCAGTCTGACTAGACTCTTCCCTGAGGAGTACCCGGTATGGTGGTACTCACCTGTGAGCCTAACACTCAGACTAAGGCAGGAGGATTGTACAAGGAGGTGAGTTCAAGGCTGATCTATGTCCCACAGCCATTGTTTCAAAGGTTCAAGTTCAGCAAAACTAGTTTCTACAAGGCTACGGACTGCTCAGTGCTTAGAGAGTAAGCAACTCATTTCTCCTGTTTACTTCAACTATGACTCACCATGAGAGGTGGACAAGGATTCAAAACAAAAGCAAAAAGCAAAAAAAGCACCTTCGTTGATGTCCCGAACTGTTTATGAAGACTTGCAAAGGGGGCAAGCCCACATTTTTAAAAATACTGCAAGATCCCCCACAGAGCAGCCACAAGCCCAGCAGGTCCCGAGCTAGTTGTGGCAGGTCCTGAGAGAGTCACTCAAGTGGCTTGCGGTGGGGTGGGCTGGTCCTGCCATGCGGCGAGCTGCTGGGCAGGCAATATTAAGTCCCCAGAAGGTGTAATTTCCCAGTGGCAAGCGGTTGAGCAGGTGGCAGGTAGAAGGCACATAGACAGGCACATCATACAGAATAGAATTAGATATTTATTACTTAGAGGAGAGAGGAAGAAAAAGAAGAAGAGGAGAGAGAGAGAGAGAAGGGCCCATGAGAGACAGTGAGACTCTAAGATGTTGGGGGGGGCAGGGGTCACCGGGAGTGGCCGTGGCTTGTCTCTTAAAGAGACAAAAACCATAACACATCATATCTGATGTGCTTTCAGGTGCTCATAATACAAATCACAGTGCATACTGAAACAAAGCTGAGGGGGCTCTCTGTTGAGTGCTGCTAAAGGAGGGATGGTAAGTAGCCATATTTATATATTAATTTTCTGCTCCAGATTAAAACAATTTGCTAAAAGACTTTGGGGAGCAAATTCTGCGTTTTCATGCTAAAACAGAAAAGATTTCTGGGAGACAGATAGCATCAGGGATGCTGAGTGAGGCACAGCCTTGAGTCTGATGACTGTCACCACCTGTTCAGCTCAACTAGAGTCAACAGAATATTTCCCACATGCTAGGGGTTTTGTTTTAATTTGTCAAACAGAAGTTAATTTTTTCCTAGTCAGAATGTCTTACTGTAACCATTGTCAGATGGAGTTAACAGAATCTCTCTGGGTTTTGTTTATATGATTTGGTTTTGTTGTGCTGTGGATTGAGGCCTCATGCATGCCACTTCCAGTGGAAGTCAGGTAAGCATTCCACTGCTGAGTGACCTCCAGCCTTAAAACTCTGTTTCCAGGCTGGAGAGATGGCTCAGACGTTAAGAGGACTGGCTGTTTTTCCAGAGGACCTGAGTTTAATTCCCAGCAACAGCAGGGAGGCTCACAACCATCAATAATGAGATCTGGTGCCCTCTTCTGGCCTGCAGGCATACATGCAGGCAGAACACTGTATTCATAATAAATCTTTAAACAAACAAACAAAAAACTCTGTTTACATCCCACCCCTATCCCAGTCCATTCCCACTACTAAATTGTATGCAAATGTTTCATTTTTATTATGGGTGTGTGATGTGTGTATAGTGTGTGTGTGTGTGTGTGTGTGTGTGTGTGTCACACTACAATATTCATGTGGAAGTCAAAAGACAACTTTTTGGAGTTGTTTCTCTTCTTCCATCTTTTGATCTTCTTCTCTGAGTATTCCAATCTGGGTAATCTTCAGTTTTCTGGACAATTCTGTCTCTGCCTTCTGTCTCACCATAGGAGTGCTGGGATTACAGTGTTAGCACCACATGCAGATTTTTATGGGATCTGGGGAGCAAACTCAAGTCATCAGGCTTGCATGGGAAGACTTTTGCCTGATAAGCAAATTGTAACCAGTTTAGGTTTCATAATACTTAAAACCATCCTAATACTTAAGAACATTTTTTGTGTGACTACAGAGTCCTGTGTCTCTTCATTTTCCTCCTGAGAAGCCCCATCATCAACTTAATCAAAGTCAGTAATGCTATCGTCACTGAATACACACTCTTGGCAGTGCCAAACAAGCCCATCACCCTCATCTTGCTTGTCCGCCTCTCCTCCTCTGATTATGCCCCTAGCAACCAGGCTACGGTTGGCCTATCAAGTCCTAGCTCTGTCTAGCATCAAGTCAGACACAAAGGGACATGGGTGATAGTCTTAGGCATGCTCTCTAATCACACGATGAAGATAGGGGTGGGGCGTGTCTCCACTATTTACCTGTATCTTCTCTTCCAAGTTTGTAAATGGGCTCAGCAAGAAGACAGCGAACTCTTAATCTCTTGTTAAAAATCTAGCTCCCAAATTTAGCAGTTCCTTTAAGTCATGCTCAGTTATATAATATTCATTTCCAAAACATCTTAACTCTTAGAAAAGAATTCCCTCACCCAATAGCTGTTTTGTAGCTCTGGGGAAAACTTGGTCCGTATGTAATTATTGATAAAAATCACTAGTACTCTAAAAATGTAGGTATATTCCTACCTAGTTCTAATACCCAGACTAATACTGTGTAGTCACACAAAAATGGTATAATAGATGTGCTGAGAGGCGTTTTGTTATTTTTAGACAGGTAGCTTGAGATCTATGGAAAATATACATTAGAATAACTGTTATGGACTTAATTATGTTCCCGTATTAATTCACATGTTGAAGACCTGACTTCCAATACCCACCATGTAACTATATTTGTATATGGGGGTCTTGAAAATAAAGTTTAAGCTAAAATGAATCAATAATCTGGATCTTAATCAATGTGGCCAGTGTCCTTATGGAAAGAGGAAATTTGTACACTGTTAAGGCTAAATATGAATATCCCTCACAGGTTCCTGTTTGGGATGTGAGATCACTAGCTGGTCCCACTATTTTGGAAGATTGTGGAAACTTTAGGAAATGGGGCCTAGTTGGAGAAAATAGGACATCAGGCCAGGTCTTTGGGAGGTATATTATCCCTAGCCACTTCCTGCCTTGATTGATGACCCCTAATCAGCCATGAAGTGAATGGCTGTTTGTCACATAGTCTCATTACCATACTATTTTGTTCAAGTACAGCAGGCCAATCAACTGTCAACTGCACACTTTGAAACCATAAGCCAAAATAAAGACTCCCCATTGAAAAGTTTCTGTACCCTGATAAGCCTCTCCACCAATGCAATAATCCGAATCAGACCAAGTAAAATCAAATTAGGGAAAAAAAAAAAAACAGGTTTAAGGGATACCAACACACCTGTGTGGCCCTCCAGCTCCCCAAAGAGGAGACTGGGAAAAAAGACAGAAAAACCATTTGTTTGTTCTCTGGGGTAAATTTAAATACCATGTGGGAGTGGTCTTGAGCATCTCTGGGAAGGGGTCATTGTTTGGTGGGGGTTTTTTGGAGGTGGAGTCTGGACTGAGGCAACTCTGAGGGGAGGGGGTTTGGGATGGAACGTCCACTTGAACATTTCAGACTCTTTGGATATATGGATGCAAGGGGCTGAGGTGAAGCCTGAACCCAAACATTGCAGAGTCTTTGGGTATATGGATGCCAGGTGCTGGGGTGACACTTTCAACCAAACACCCATCCCTAAGCTGTTTTGGTAAGATGTTTGATCACAACAACACAAAAACAACTAATATAGATACACACAGGTCCAGAGGGAAGATTATCAATGGCATGGATTTGGTTTGTTGATACAAAATTAAGGTCAGTTTTGTGTTTTGTGTGTGTGTGTGTGTGTGTGTGTGTGTGTGTGTGTGTGTGTGTGTGTGTATTCTGCTCTT
>NW_004949096.1:21311806-21323673 GCF_000317375.1 Microtus ochrogaster | reverse complement strand
AGAAAAGGGGAAGTGATGTGGGATTTCCCTCTGTATGCTGTGATTACCATTAATGAATAAAGAAACTGCTTTGAACCTATATCAAGGCAGAGTTTAGCTAGGAAGGGAAAACTAAACTGAATGCTGGGAGGAAGAAGGTGGAGTGAGGGAGAAGTCATGTATCCCACTGGAGACGGATGCCAGAACTTTACCTCGTAAGCCACAGTCTTGTGGAGATACTCAGATTACTAGAAATGGGTTAAAATAAGATATAAGAGTTAGCCAATAAGGAGCTAGAGCTAATGGGTCAAGCGGTGATTTAAATAATACAGTCTCTGTGTGGTTATTTCAGGTCTGAGCAGCCGAGCAGCAGGGAACTAACTAGCGGCCTTCTTACAACACAAGACTACCAAACTAATACAAAAAGTAGACTCTATAAGCATTTCTCCATGGATGGTACAAGAACAGAGGACTTAGGTCTACGACTTTGTGGTATTTGACCCTCCATAGTTTACAGAGATTGGCACTCTTAGGAAGTGTGGCTTTGTTGGAGTAGGTGTGGCCTTGTTGGAGAAAATGTGTCACTGTGGGGGCAGGATTTGAGGTTTCCTATGCTCAAGATACCACCCACAGTCCATTTTTCTGTTGCCTTCTGATAACGACATCGCCAGCACCATGTCTGCCTTCTCCCAGCCATGATGATAATGGACTAAACCTCTGAACTGTAAGCGAGCCACCACAATTAAATATTTTCCTTTATAAGAGTTGCCTTAGTCTTGAGTTGGCATCTGCCTGCAAGGCGGGGCTGGGACTCACAGATGGCCCCATCACCCCAAGCAGAGCTTGTTCAGATACCGCTGCAGCTGTACCATTGTGTGTTGCATTGTTGCCAGCAGCTGCCAACCAATGGCATCCAGGAGCACTGAAAGCACGCTGTCAGGCAGGGTTTGTGGTCTCCCCGAGAGCATCCCGCAAAGTCAGTGAAGATGTCCACTGGATCACGAACAAGTACAGAAAGCAAAACTGAGACTCCAGAGCTCACAGCATGACTGTCCTGGAGACATTTGGAACTGGGAAGTAGCTCGGCTTTTGCAGCTAAGAAGCAGCAGCAGCAGCAGCAGCAGCAGCAGCAGCAGCACAGTTCTGGAATATTCTTTGACATTGTTGGCTAAAAGCAAGAACTCATAGCCGATGTTTGGTCAGGTGGCTCTTGTCAGAACAGCCATGTTTCCAGCATCTTTTTGTATACTCTTCCAGCCCAGAATGATAACCAGTTTGTTGAGAACTTGATGGGTTGTTTTTTTTCTGTCTTCTCTGTGTTTCTCATTTTTGTCTGTTCTTTTACACTGCTCTGAAGACAGTTAATTTATTCTGGAGGTCCCTGCACCGTTCTCCGAGTCCCAGAGCAGATGTCCCCTCAGACGGCCGCCTGTGCACAAGAAAAAGACTGGGCTTGAGAACCAGGCAGCTGTGGATCTGAATCCCAGCCAGCATCCACAGCTTCAGGTGCTGCCTGGGTGAGCCTGGCTGAGGTGCCGATGGTGTGTCCATTATGTCCCGCACACTGGCTCCGTGCACAGGATGAAGGAAGCCACTGTGCTGCTCTTCCCCGTCTCCAGCTCTGTCTCCCATACACCGCATCCTCTCTCAGTGACTTGTCTGTCTGTCCTGTGCTGTCTCAGAGCCCCACCACCTCCAGCTGTGCTGTCTGGTGTCCAGCCATCGGCTGAGGAGCTGCTCCTCCTGTCACTGTCCCTCCCAACAAGCTCCAAGCAGAAGTCCTGGCCCTCGAGGTGGTGAACCATATACCAACCACATGAGACTGGGAAAAAAACGTGCAAGCAGCCAGAGTAGACGCCAGCAGGTCCAGGCTTCTGTGACTCCACAGTGTGTCCTCACTGGTCCTCTTGGGCTTTGACTCCCAGGAAAGGATGAGAGGGAAGGAGAGAAGGGAAGCAGGTCCAGGGAGAAGCGGCCCAAGTGGGTAAAGTAGCTGGAAGATAGAGAATCCACACTAAGTTGAAAATTCCCGGGGCACTCAGCCAGCAGGATGAGTTAGTGCCTGTGTGTGTCCTTGCAGCTATACGAGTTGGCGTGATCCCTGTCTACACAGAAGTGCTTGACAATACTGAAGCGTGTGTGCCAGTTTGTGAAAACTCACATTTTCCTTCCCTCTCTTCTCGTTTATTTATTTTAGATAGGATCTCACTGTGTAGCCCTGGCAGGCCTCGAACTTTTGAACTTTCAATCCTGTCTCTGCCCGCCAACCACTTAGATTATAGGTGTACCCCACAAAAAAGCAAAACCAAAAGAAGAGTTGCCATAGTCGTGGTGTCTCTTCACAGCAATACAAACCCTAACTAAAAGAGACCCATATTGACGCTTGTTATTTTACACATTTCGAGAGTACCTGGAGTAATTAATGTTTGATAATATTTATTGAATCAATGAATTAACATTTAATTTTTAGTTAATTCAAGATACAAATTCAGCTATTCGTGGTGTTGGCTGCTTATACTTCTAGTAATTGGGAGGCTGAGACAGAAGGATTGCAAGATAAAGGACAATCTGGCTACATAGTAAGGCCCTGTCCTGAGGGGGGAAATACACATGCTGTTGACCCAAAGAGAATATTAACCTGAGAAAATTAACTCACTTATTATTAAAAAATTATGTGCAGGGTTGAAGAGATAGCTCAGCAGCTAAGAGTGCTAGTGCCTCTTCCAAAGGACCCAGGTTCAATTCCCAGCTCCCATAGAACGGCTCGTAACTGTCTGTAACTCCACTTCCAGAGAATTCAGCGCTCTCACACAGACATATATACAGGCAAAAACACCAACGCACAATAAAAAACAAAATGGCGTGCAGGGCTGGAAAGATGGCTCCATGGTTAAGAGCTCTGGCTGCTGCTGCAGAGAACCCAGATTCAGTTCCCAGCAATCTCATGGTGGCTCACAACCTTCTATAACTCTAATTGCAGAGGATCTCTCCCCCTTTTCTTGGCCTTCTCGAGTACCAGGAATAAATGTGACAGACATACATGCAGGAAAACAAAACACCTATATACACAAAATAGAAATAATAGTTTTTTTAAAGTCATATGTACTCACAGTTTGGGTAAATTTATAGTAATAGCTTAAAACTTATAAAGATCAAAACAGCAAGTAGCAAAAAAAGTTATCATTTTTAAAAATGTTAATGAGTCGCTTCAACAATATAAAAGATTTGAATTATAAAGAGGTAAAATTATGTAGTAATAAAAATATTTTACCTAAATATTGATGCAAGCTTCTAATATTAAAACTTCTCTCTTATGATTTGTTTCTCAAGAGTTTTTGCTATGAGCTCAACGATCTCTTCTAAACCCCACTGAAGCTGTTTGAAATATAGTTCTCTCAAATGTGAGGTGTTTGGACTATGACATTCGTCACCCCGTTGTTTCCAAGGGTTGATGGAGCTGATCTGGCTTGGTAGGCAGATGTCCTCTTTCTCCATTGCCATTCTGTGTGTATCCTTCTGAAATACACTGACGAGTGACTCCCTCCCCCTACAAAGGAAGACCGTGATTCAGCTAGGTATGCAGAAGAAGCTACTATGGCTAGAACCCCTCAGATGAGCTTTCAAGGTAACAGTTGTCTTCGTTTTCTAAATGGAAAAGGTGGCCGTGCAAATGAAGGAATACAATCGGGGAGCAGGCTCATGAGGAAGGTACGGACATCAAAGTGGAGACGATTAAACTTACCCACGGGAAAGGCAGAGAAGAAGATGGGAAAGGAGGATCTGGATAGGACTCCGGTGTGTGAGGTTTTCTAGGATGCTGTATCTTCATTGTTGACTTGACTTTATTTAGAATCACCATGGAAACGCACCTCTGAGTGTGCCTATGATTCCCAAAAATGTTGAACTGAGGAGGGAAGACATACCATGAGTGTGGGCAGGACCATTCCATGGGCTACGATTGTGGACTAACTATAAAGAGAAAGGCGAGCTGAGCTGCAGCGCTCATCACTCCGTTTCCTATGTGCAGGTGCCATGTGATTCGCGGTGCGTGCTCCCACTAACGCGCCTCCCTGCCGGCACGGACTGCACCCTTAACCTGGAGCCCAAACGAACTTTTTTGTAAATTGCTTTGTCATGTATTTTGGCATTGCAACCTTGAAAAGTAACTAACGCAATCCCCCAGCAAGTGTTTGATCCCGTTTAGAGCCTTTTCACACTATCCAAACCGTCGTGTCCTGGAGTCTTTCCAGGATTCAGCATCTTCAAACTCCTCCACTAGAACAAGATGGCTGCGCTCTCGGCAGGCCTTCTCTGTCTAAGGACGTATGTCCTCTTCTTTTTATCCGGTTGAAACTTTACAGAGAACTTGGATCTCTCATGCCTAGTTAACCAAAACTTAAACAGCAGCTTCTCTTCTGCTTTAAAGGAGTTGGGCAAGGAAACTGGAAACGGAGAAAAAAAGGACAGGATCTGAAATGTTACCGAAGTAATTTCTGGGACATGGTTCGAGCATCCCGCCCTCTATGCCAGCCACCCCACACATTCTTTCTCAGGAACTACTTGTGGGGCACCTACTTCGTTCAATGGATAAGTCCCTGAAAAAAACCAGTAGCAACTAAAACAGACAGAAATATATCTGCCCCAAGAAACTGACACTCTGTTTTCTTTTAAAGTAATTGAATATATAACATGCTACACAGAAGCTGGGTCCAGGGAAGCGCACCTGTATTCTTATTACTTGGGAAGCTAAGATAAGAGGCCCACGTGAGCAACTTATGGAGACCTGTCTTGAAACTTATTTGGAAAAAGTGGAGGGAATGAGCATGAATGTAGCAACCTCTAGTACTGCCCCACCCCCCAAGGAAAGATAAAAGAAACATAGTAGATAGTACTCTGGAAAAAGGAGGAAACGCAAAATGGGGCAAAGGTATGGAATGTGATACTGGGTTGAACTATTAGGGACTCTAGGGAAGAAGCTGTGGATTTGGATGCTAAGACTTGGGAGAGAACACCAACTCACACCCTGACTTTCTCAAAAGAGCCTGAGCCCTAGATCTTAACTGTGCAGTTTCACAGTGAACTGAAAGTCCCCGAGGAAGCAAGACTGCAGTAAAGGTTGCATAGCCTGCTTGCCTTCAGCCGAATGGAGCACAGGTATTGCAGAGAGCTGGGCTGCGACAGGTTCAGAACCCAGACTGCCTTGGACTCTGGTCTTTTTTCCTTGCCCTGTCTCATTAACCTCGTTAGCTGACCTAACGTCCTCTTCACTTTAAGATAATAACTCTTGGGATGTAGGGCTAAACTGGACTCACCTGGCATCCTCAACCCTTTTCTGAGACTTACATACATGTAAACTTTCCCATAACACAAGTTGTCTAGAACAACTCTAATTCCCGTACACTCATAGTTGACTCAGAACAAATTTTTCCAAAGCTGTGTTGGTATTTTTTTATGTCAGTACCTTTCAATGCTCATTCTTTATTTTGAGCGTTTGAGCAAACCTCCTAAGTTTTCTGTTTTGAATGTTACTTTCTTTGAAATGAGAATGACTATCCTTAACTTGTAGAAGGTTGATGAAGTAATACAAAAGAACTCACTAGGCACTAAGTTTTAAAGATTCTCTTGAAAAAAAAAATCCTTTCTGCTCTTTGACTTCAACACCGAAATGAAACTAACGATGCTAGACTACCTCACTGGCTTGTGGTGAGAACTAGAGGGGACCCAGCACAGAGCTCCTCATGGAAGGAGCAAAGGTGTGATTCTCGCTCTGTTGCCATAGCTACTAGGTACTGTTGCTACTTTCTTACGAATTGCAGCAGCAGCCTCACTGGGGAAACAGCCATTGGTACAAGATGGTATGACCCTGAAGGCATGAGTAGCTATCTAATATCTTAGTATAAAAGAAGGAGAGGCAAGAAGATCCTCTGCACTTGGGGCTTGGGATGTAGCTCAGTTGGTAGAATGCTACTCTATCATCCACAAAAGCATAGGTTCAATGCCCACTGATGCATAAACCAGGAGATGCAGGTAAGATCAGATATGTGAGGTCATCTTCAGCTACATAGCAAGTCTGGGACTAGCATGGGCTTCAGGAGACCCTATCTATCTGAAAAGAAGGAGGAAGGGAAGAAGAGGAGCAAAAGTAAAGGGGGAATAAAAAGGACAAAGAGAAAAAGAGAGGGGAGGGGAGGAGAGCACAGTGGCACTGAGAAGAAAGGCAAGTGGGGAGAAAACGTGGGAGGAGTTGCTGTAAATGGGGATTTTAGGGGTGAGGGAACTGTGGTTATTCTTTAAGGACAAACCAATGGAGAAACAGCTAGAAAAGAAGGATCCATGAAATTAAATTTGTTTAGTAGCAACATGAATGCCTGTCTGTCACGTCTCCAAAATCTTTAGCAGACAATTACACTCCTAAGGGTTTTATGATTCCTTCATGCAAATTTGGGGAAGAGTTTGATGAGCCATGAGTAACCAGGAAAATATAAATCCCATGAGAATTTGGAGAAATCTTACAGGACATGGACATGGTGGGAAGGGAGGGAGGCAGGAAAGAGGGAGGAAAACACAGGGTCGATGGAAGGAGAGAGAGAGAGAGAGAGAGAGAGAGTGTGTGTGTGTGTGTGTGTGTGTGTGTGTGTGTGTGTGTGTTTGAACAGGGGAAGGGCTTAGGTTCATAGCAGAGCCTAAAGCTCATACAATAGTGAGGCCTGGATAAGCAGTCTGTGTGAGTCCATTATTCTACAGCCAAAGCAAAGTGGTGGACCAAGGTGTACAAGTCAGTCAGAAAGGGAAGATGATGCACAGCTCTTAACTTGTAGATGTGATGTTACAGACCTGCATCTCACCAAGAAGATGAACTGATTCACCTTCATCTCTATCCCAGTAACAGTAAGAACCAAAACAGCCCCCATCAGGCTGGAGAGATGGCTCAGTGGTTAAGAGCATTGCCTGCTCTTCCAAAAGTCCTGAGTTCAGTTCCCAGCAACCACATGGTGGCTCACAACCATCCGTAATGAAGTCTGGTGCCCTCTTCTGGCCTGCAGACAGAATATTTTATACATAAATAAGTAAATAAATATATATTAAAAAAACAGCCCTCAACGCCAGATGTGGCTGGAGCCCTCCTAACACCGGGTTCTACATCTTTTTTAGGTCCCAAGAATGGGAAGAAACAGCTGTGCAATCTAAAAGGCATCAGCTGCCAGGACCCTCCATTCCTTGAGAGACTTAAAATTCTGAGTACTGTGACTAGGGCTGGCAAGATGGCTCACTGGGTAGAGCATTTGCGGCCGACCCTGACAGCCTGAGTTTGATCCTGAGGCTTCACATGATGGAAGCAGAAAACTGGCTCTCACGGGTTATCTTCAGATCCCCACATGTTTCCAGGAGGTAATGAAGCTCACTGCCTATCTTTGCTCAAGTACAGCCATGGGCTGAAGCCTCCGAAACCATTTAATAACTATGGCAATGAAAGCAGAATCACTTACAAACCTCCTTCAAAGTTGTTTGTGTCCGTTATTTCATCAAAACAGCATAAAAGTATCAATGAACGCATAAAAGTAAGTAGAACGTAAAGTATACAATAAAAAAAAGAAAATCACAGAGTCATTTAATGTGACTAATGTATGGCATACAATATGGAAAAGCAAGAATACGATTCAAGTGGGAAGGTTGGAAGCCACACTAAATAAAATTAGAAGGATAATCGGGAACTTGAACACCCTCATAAGGAATCTGAAATTTGTTTGTAGGCAAACAATGAAAAGTGTTTGGGGACAAGATGAAACACATTGATGAGCTAGCTTATAAAGGGTTAAGGAGAGCAAGCTCTGACGACTGTATATTTATTTTCAACCTAAAGCATGAGATAAAAGGTTTGTTAGTCTTTTTAAATCAAAGGTAATATATAGTCATTGGGCCCCTTTGTAATTCTTTTCTTGACGATGAAAACCTGGGATGGGATAGAGGCACTGACAGAAATTACAAAGACAAAAGTCCTGTTGGCAGCTAGATCCAGAGTTTAGCTTCATTTCTTCAGAGCTGCAGGATGATACACCTTGTTGGTATCAACTATTGTTTTCTATCACTTTTGACTGTAGGAGCAACCCCCAGTACATCTGTAGCATCTCAGAAAAAAAAAAAGAGCAGAAAAGACAGCACCTAATTTTCTGATAGAAAAAGGTCCATTACAAGGATGGTTGTCCATGAATTATCTCAGTGGGCATCAGTAGAATGAGTATACTTGGGCCAGACAACTCATGAAATGACACAGCCACGCCTCATCCATCAGACCCCTGATAATGTTACCGGCTACAGTGACTGCATAATATTCACATAAAACTTCAGCCTCATGGGAGATAAGAAATCATGTAGTCACATTAGCAATGTTTCCTACTCAAGATGCCTCAGCCTGAGATTGTGAAAGAACAGGGGAAGGTTTAAATTGTTTCTGGAAATATCTACTGCTATATGCATAAATATATATAAGTATCTTAAGTATTTTTTGTTTATTAAAATACTTTCCCTGATCAACCTGAATGTTTAGAGCTGGGCAATTAAGTTGAAAGACAAAGGAAGTTTATCATATTACCATAAAGTATGTCTTCCATGGGATGACCTTAAACAAAAATTCTGAATTAGTGGTAGGACAAGCAAGGACTGGTCTTGCCAGCTTGCAAAGAAGTTACTGCCCATTCCACAGCTCATGGGAAATTACCCAATTATCCTGATTGTTTTTCTATTTTTCTCAAAAGAAACAGAATTTATAAATGAGCCTACTTGGCTCCAGTCGGCTACAATGTAAGTGGTAATAGTATTACTAGTGGCAACAGCGAAGATGACAACGGTGGTAAATTAGGATGCTGATCACACTTTGGACATACCACTGTCATCTTCTGTGGACAGAAAAAGACAGAGAACCCCAGGTATGAATAGAATGGGGATCACTCCAGGAGAGGAAGGAAAGATACATAGACAGAGTTAAGGAGTCAGTATCAGTCAGGGGAGGTCAGAGATTGGTCCTCTTATCCCCCAACTATTCTTGTCTCTCCAGGAACAAGTAAACCCACTCCACTAGCCTTTTACATTTTGATTTAATCTTTATCACTCCTCCGGTGTGGGATACTCTGCCAATGAATTCTTCTCATCATATCCATGGAACTTACATGGATGTTGAAAGCAAATGAAAACAAGTCTCCCCCAGTGGGGAAGCTTGAATGACCTGAGGGGCCCCTGGCAGTAGGACCAGGATCTATCACTGGTGCATGAGCTAGCTTGTTGGAGCCCATTCCCTGTGGTGGGAGCCATGCGCAGCCTTAATGCAGGGGGAGAGGCTTGATCCTGTTTCTACTTAATGTGCCAGACTTTGTTGACTCCCAATTGGAGCCCTTACCCCTTGGGAGAAGTGGATGGGAGGTAGACTGGGGGAGAAGGGGAGGAGGGAAAGAAAGAGGGACGGGACTGTGGTTGGAATGTAAAACAAAATTAAAAAAAATAAATTAATTTAGAAGAAAAGAAATCTCCCCCCTAGGAGAAATGTTGGCAGCCTTTAAAACAGGCTCCTCTGACTTTTTCTTTTCTATTTTTGCTGTTTTGTTTTTGGTTTTTTGAGGTTTTGTTTTGGTTTGGGTGGCAGCAAATGCTGAGTCTATCTCAAGCTTCCCCTAACTCTCTGCAATCCATGTACATCCCTCCCCAGAGGCCCTGGGGCCTCTGAGAAGTGAGTAGCAAATGGAACGAAAATGGAACAAATGATCCACAGCCCCAGAGCTTCATTTCCAGAAGCATCTGGTGGCTTCTACCAGATCTCTGAGGCTGGAAATGACAGGAAACAGTAAAGGCAGCTATGTGGTCCAAGGGGGGGAAAAATCCCAAAAATAAAAAACTTACAGACCTGAATGTCTTGCCATTATTAAATTTCCTACTGGACCAGTGTCTCCAAAGTTTGCCAGGTTTTGCCTAACCTCCTCCACATTTAAAAGTCTCCGGAAAACCAGGAAGGCCTTTTAGGGGGGAGATTCATTCATGTTTGGACTCAGGCAAACTTAGGAACCTATGATAGCACTGTCATTATCCTGCCCAGGCATACCACAGAGCAGCCAGAAAGCTCTCCCTCAATGGACACAGAATTTCCCCTGGAATTTACAGAGCAGAAACCTTAAACACATATCACCAGAAGAACCAGATTACATAATGTCTCCATCACCCTCCTGACAGCTACAATTATGAGTCAATCCTGGTTTAAATATGAAACCGGAAACTCCACATTTCCCTCCCTTGACTATGTGGCAGGCCAAGTTAGAGCTCTCCTGGCCTGTCAGGTTGGAGATCTGAGCTGCTTCCACAGTCACTAATCTAGCAAGAGACCAAATGACCCAGTGATTAAAAGCAGTGCTGCAGAGAGCCCTGCTCCGGGCCAGATGTTGCAGAGCCCGGCTCCAGGCCAGATGTTCTCTTTGCTTAGCCATTATCCACAGAAGGAACAGAAATGCCCGTGCCCCCCCCCACCCCTTTAAATTCTCTTTTTCTTTATCCTTTCCAGCTAATTTCCGGCTTCTGATCTTTCAATCCCACAAAATAAAGTAAAAATAAAAGCCCCATTACGAAAAGCTGGCCTGTTATTGAACACAAGACTGTAAGTTGTAATGCACTCTGCAGTCTCCTCTTTGTACTTCTTAAAGCATTCCAGCGCCGGAGACATTAAGTTACCCTGGCAACCTCACATGACTAAGGCTCCAGAGAGCCCCACCTAGCTGCAGGGACTCATTTAAGTCAACAAGGGCCACCCCTACACTTAGTAGCCCAGAGACTAAGTAAATAGCACTGCTGGTGGGGGAGTGGGGGTTATTTTAGGGACCAAAGACTGCTGAATGAGGCAGCCCCTCCCTTTTCTTTCCCCCAAACACAAGACAAATAAAACTCTCAATCCTACCCTTGAGAGAAGCCTCATTAAGGTCATGGGTCAGCCAGTAAATAAAGGAGAGGTCTTCTGGGCATTTTTCTAGCTAATGGTCAAATTACAAGGCTCTGGGAGAAAAAAAAAAAAGCTAATAATTCATACCTGCAAAAAAAGGCAAGGCAACGTGTGATAGAGCTATGATGGTCTCATCAGATTGGGGAATGCATTTTGCATCTGTCTCCCAGTGTTCAGAGTCTGGTCACTATACTGTAGGCTGCCCCAGCTTTAGAACCTCAGAGGCCTGAAGGAGAGTTCTGGGACAAGGAGAGAAACAATTCTCTAGTTAGTGGCCATAACTAAATTGCCTTACAGTTTAGGGGAGTTTATTCTCTTTTGAGACAGAGTTTCCATGTGTCCCTGAACGGGCCTTCAACCTCAGTATGTAGCTGAGGGTAAAACCTTGAACCCAGAATCCACTTACCAAGTGCTAAGATGGCTGGTGTGTGCCACCCACCACACCTGGCAGGAACAGTCTACTCCCGCCTGTAACAATCTCCTCTGGACCATTAATATTTGCTAAAACCACCGCCTGCTCATAACCAAGCTGAAAGACAGAAAGTGCTGCTATAAACGATAAGAAACAGGATTACTGCAGGATTTAGAGAAAACTCACCAGCTCTGCCGTGTAAGGGGCATTGTTCTCACGCTAGTGTGTGGCCTGCCTGCTAGCCCCAAGCCATCTCATATGGGCAGCTCTACGCTGGGTTGTTTGTGTCTCCATGGTTAAACAGAATGAAACAAGGGGGCAAAGAATCTCAGCTGTCAGGCATGATGTCCATATGAGAGCAAAATGGCAACCAGACGACAGCAATGTGCTTGTATTCAAACCCTACCCCAGTGAATGAGAAAACATCAGGCAGGGCACCATTTTAAAGTGGGCTTTCTGCTACCCAGTGCTTGATGTGTGTGTGTGTGTGTGTGTGTGTGTGTG
>NW_004949096.1:21306013-21311706 GCF_000317375.1 Microtus ochrogaster | reverse complement strand
AGACAGACAGACAGACAGACAGACAGACAGACAGACAGACAGACACTAGAAGAGGGATTTGCATTTGCTTACCAGGCCACCACTTGATGGTATCAATGCATCATTGCCCAGTTATCCTTGAGGCAGAGCATCCTTTTCCATCTCATGTTCATTTGTTTTGTAACTGATTTTGTGTGTGTGTGTGTGTGTGTGTATAAAGAAATTCACATATTCCAGGCCTCAGAAAAAAAAAATAGAAATACAAGACAAGCCCCAAGTAACAATCACCATGGAGACACACTGATGATTGGACATATGGAGCAGCATATAGGAGGCAATAATGCTTACTATGCACAGCCATTGCTCTGGTCATCCTGTTTCCATGGCATGCTTAAAGAATGATGGACTGGACACACTCCTTATTGACAGAAAACATGATTCACATTAGCCAGAACTAACCACCCCCAAAGCTGGAAAGAATGACTCCTTCACCTGAGTGCTCCCCTCTCCTTTGGGTCATTTCAGGAAACACTTGAGACATGCCTATGCTCTCAAAAATATTTCCTAACCTTCCCTTCAAACTTCTCAACATTTCCCTAGCCCAGGATCCTCAGGACTAAAGATCCTCCTTGTGCTCCCTATTTCTTGTTTGGAGTTATAAAGTTCAAATAGACAAACAAACCGAAAACAAAAACCCCAGAGCTTCCAGCTTTGTTCATGCAGTCATTGAACATATCTGCTAAGCACTGACAGGCCTTGTTAAGGATTTCCTCGGAAAACAGACTCTTTGCCCCCGTTTCCAAAAACAAAACAAAACAAAACAACGGAATCATGAAAGTCAAAGCATCACAAGCCTGTAATCCCCAGCACTTGGAAGGTGGAGGCAGTCGGATCTGGAATACAATATCATTTTTGACCTCAGAGGGAATCTCAAAAGCATACAACAAACAGAGCTACAACAAAGGGACCATGTTCTCTAGGAAGCACCTGCTGGAGTACAGGCAGACTTTAACAACCAGTCCCAGGGAAAGGGGTATAACCGGAGAACGCAGTGAAATCTTTTTTCAAGCGTGTTATGGGGGGCTCCAGTCCATACACTTGCCACGTGTGGATATGTAAGTGCCCACCTTCAATTTAGAAAGCATTTCGCAAGCACTCCCGTTTTTATGGCGTCAGTTCTCTGGCCTTAAGATTTTTTACTGTAACAGACGAAAACTGCTTTACCCGCGGAGCAGTTTTGTGAGCCCTCCACAGTCACCCACTTGTCTCCAGGGAGGAAGGAAGAAACTCAAGAGTCTCAAAATAGCCGCCCGGTCTTAGTCTTTCAACATGTAGAGGTTACATCACTTCACCAGGCTGGCTGTGACATCACTTCTAGACCTGAACACAGCCCGCCACCCCACCACTGAGAAAGCTGAGAAAATGGAAAATGCTGAGCCAAGGCCTCAGGACTTCCTTGTCTAGAGGCAATTTCTTGTCCCGCCCAAACCTGACAGCAGGGCAGGTGGGTGTAGAGCCCAGCAATGGAGCCTTTGAAAGCGGGAACCCAGACTCTGCAGGTCAGCTTGCAACAGCTCCAAACTGGGTTCCACCCCGCCACACACCCCCACCCCCTGGTGACAAGCAATCTGTTTATAGGGACGCTTTTGTGAGGTTACAGAATCTCTGCATGAGAGGGGAGCTGGTTCTGGCCTGGTCTCTAGGTAACCCGCCACACCAAGGTGCACAAACACGGTAGGACCGAGAAGGGGCGTAAAAAGAGAAGCTGGCCGACCCGGGCCCCCTCCCGGGCCGCCGTGAAACGCGCTTTAATTGCTTCAAAGAACCCTTCTCAATGGGGTTTCAGAGGCGCGGGAGCAGGTCCCCGGCGAGGGCTCCTTTCCGGCTGGCCAGCATTCCTGGGCGCTGCGAGGGGAGAGCCCGCGGCTCATTTCCATGCCTGTCGCATACTGCCTCCGTTGTGCCTGGCCGGGCCGCGAGGGGAGCGCGGCTGGCAGCGAACAAAGCCCCATTCATCCCCGAGGACGGCTTCCTCCCGGACCAGCCGCGGCCGCAGATGGGCTGGCTAGGGCATGCCATCCATCCCCAGGCTGGGGAGCAGGGCCCCGCCCGCGCACAGAGTGGTGATGTAGGCGCCCCCGGGCTGCGGCACCCAGGCCTCCGCGGCAGGGGAGAGCCTGGGCCGGGACAGGCAGACACTGAAGCTTTTCAGCCGGGAAATCCCGTGTCCTCGCCCGCTCCTTGAGAGCAAGGATGTCAGTTTCCACCGCCCTCTTCCCTACTCCAGCCCCCTGGGATGGTACGGTCCGTCTACCCAGTTGTGAGGAGACTTTGTTTCTCCTCTGTGGCCTCTGCAGTCCCCACGAAAGGGGTCACTTCCTGACTTTTGTGTTTCTTCAATCCAATGCCTTCAAAGTTCCTCCCCTCTGGTTGTGACTAAGTACATAATTGCGAGGCTTATCCATACGGTTTTCCAGAATTCAAACATCCCTCTGGGTTAAAGTCTGGGGTTGGGGCTTCGCAATTAACGTCGTTTGTTGTTGTTTGTTTCTCTCTCCACTGCACTACTGCTGGGGCGCGGAGGGGGGGGGGAGCGTGGGGGAGGCGGGTGTATGTGCAAAGAAAACGCAGTTTTCAGACTCCCAGAGCTTTTCCTTCGGTCCCACGTGTTAGACCAGACCAGGGAAAGCTACAGGACTCGAACGTTGACCAGAAGCGAGTCTGGGTCATTTTCCTTCACACTGAAGAAGCCCCTCCAGGCTGGCTTCCACAGCCCAAGACAGAACCAGGTTCCAGACACATTCCTCCCCAGCGGATGCAACAGGGCATGGCAGGATCAAACAACCACCAGACACAGGGGAGACTGGCCCCAATATATCCATCTTACAGATAAGAAACAGATAAGATCTGAGAAGGGAAAGGATTTGTTCACCTCAGGCGGAAGCTAGTTCATGGGGGTGGGGAGACACGACACCCTCAAATAAGAATACAACGACCATTTTCAAAAAGAAAATCACCAAGAAAAATTGTTATTCACCAAGTAGATTTACTTTTCTGCTTGTATCAAAAGAGGCCTCCCCTCCAGTGTGTGAGAATTGCTCCTGAGCTTCTTTTACTTCCTGTGTTTTGAACACCACTGGCCTCTTGCCAAGAAGCCCTCTTTCCTCTCCTTCAAAATGATCACATGCAGATAGTGACTCTGTACTGGTTATTTCGGAAGATACTGGGGGTGGGGGTGGGATTCTAAGTGCTTTACACCTCCTCCCTCGTTCCTCAAGGCAGACTCTGAATTAGATTCTAGAACTTTCCCCATTTCCCTGAAAAAGAAACCAAAGCTGAGAGAGACAGATTAACCTTTTCAAGATCACACATAGGTTTCTTGGCCAAAGCTGACCTTCTGATCTCTTCCGCACCGAGGTTTAGCTTACTAAAAGACACTACACAGTCACAGGGCAAGAAACCAAGGCGTAGGGAGGTTCTCGGCATGCGCCCTTGCTGCAGGAGAGGAGGTGGGTGGCTGAAGGCTCCAGCTACCTGGAGAGGAGAGCCAGCTGAGGACTTGACCATTTACTCGGGAATGTTTCTTCCAGAATACAAAATAGTGAGTTAATCGTCACACCCTGAACCGCCTTAGCCTTCCAAGGAATGCTCTGGAAATAATACTATCTTGGTTTTCTGTCAGGAAAAAACAAAAACAAAAAAACAGGAGTTCAAAGTTCAGACTTACTATTTCCAAGGTATGAGACTTTTGAAAAATTATTTAAGCACTTTAATGGTGTCTCCTCCTCTATTAACCAGAGAAAATAAACACGTTTATCACACTGTTCTTGGCCAGATTTAAACGAGCCGGTCCATATGAATATTCAGCTCTGTGTTTTCTTCATATCAAGTCAGATAGACTACATTATGTTTAGTTTAAAACAAGATTTTCTTCATAACACAGTTACTGCCCACCCCTGTACATGTCCATCCTCAATTCACTGAAAACTCTACTCCGTGTCTCTTCACTGGTTCAGTAGTGATTGCCTCAAACCTTGTCAGTCATCATAGCAGAAGGGACAGGAGAGCATTGGAAAGTAATCACAGTGGTAACGAGTGGTCAGTCTGGAAATAACCAGATGATATCATTCCTCCACAGCTCTTCATCACTAACGCACACTCCAGCTACTACCCCCAAGTATGATAAAGCCAGGGCCAGGACCCGTCATTCTGCTCTTTCCCTATTTCGGGGGACATCAGGCTTCCTTAGGTCTGAAAATGCATTGAGATGAGCATTAATGAGGACCATCAATTAACCCAGCTTTCTTTCCACAGGATAGAAAATAACTTTTTTTTTTTGAGACCTCCAATGTTGCAGCTAGTTCATGACACTTCACAGAAGGGTCTATCTCCTCAGGAGTCAGGTTATAGTGAAAATTCAACAATAGCTTCAGCTACCACAGGCAGCAGTTCTTTCTCTGTATTCCACCTTCCCATGAAAGAGCGTAGAGTGAGGTTCCTCTTCTTACACAAGACTGAGGATCATGGTGGGAAGGACAGAAAACGTGTCAATAAAAGCAAAGCCAAGTTCCTGACCAGGGAACTAAGACTCCTGTTTGCTTGTCCTGTGTTCCTAGCACTTGTAAGGTAGAGAATCTGGAGCTCAAGGCCATCCTTAGTGAGTTCAAGACCAGCCCAGGGCTACATAAGAACCCATTGTTCTCCAGTACCCAAATCGAAGGAATAAAAGGGCCCTAAAAAAGGAAGTCCATTGGTGGCCTCCTTCCTCTGTGATCTGACCAGCTGTGTCTTGCAGAAGCGGTTCCGCACAATTCCCTTGCCTTTGTTCTGGTGTTTGGAGCGCATCTGGAGTTCATTTGACGCGTGCTTTGCTCCTAACCTAACGTCCATTTTCTCCCGTGTTCGGCTTCTGCGTATCTATCTCCCTTCTCCAGTTATTCTTTTGTGTGTGCCCATTCCTGGAGTTTCGGTGCCATGGTTAGGATAATGCTGAGTAGGCAGGCAGGGCTTGGGGTGTGTGTGTGTGTGTGTGTGTGTGTGTGTGTGTGTGTGTGTGTGTGTGTGTGTCGGGGGGTGATGCAGTTCACCCTCATTGAAGGGTTAAGGCTGGTTGTGAAAGCTGGGTGGGGCCCCAACGAATTGCTTCTCAGGGGAGGAAAGCACTGAATGCTCCTGAGCTTGATCTTCCTTTCTTATGGGCTCTCCTCTTCCTCCTCTGCTTCGCTATGCAAGAATCAAGGAGTGGGAATGGAGGGCCTGACAGAACTGGAGGCTGACTTCTGCTCTGACCTTCCCCGTTTCTTTAGAAGGTGGTCACGTCAGGATCAGGAGTCTCGTGAACCTGTTTTTACTCATTAAGTATTCAGCCTTGGATACTTTGTTACAATTCAAAACAGACTAAGGCATTTAGGTATCTCAGACTTTTAGTCATTGTTAATAGCATACATATTTTCAAAAGCATAAATCCATAGCTGAGCATACATCTCCAGCTGCAAATCTAGTTATCTCTCAAGGCTCCCTTCCCTTCCCTTCCCTTCCGTCACTCAATTAAAGGGCATACCTTTCGCCCCGGAAAAGCAGCTTGACTCTGGGAAGGCCAAATACAGGTAGCAACTGTTCCACTGAAACAACCTGATTATCTGGTATTGTCCTAACTCCCTGAGCCACAGGCTTTCCCGAAGCAACAGTAAACCAAATTCTTTTTTTATTATTAT
>NW_004949096.1:21302592-21304785 GCF_000317375.1 Microtus ochrogaster | reverse complement strand
ACAGCTGAAGAGGATGTCTTCCGGGAAAGATGTGTAGCAGCTGCCCTTGAAGAAGGCCCCGTCCTTGCTGCACTTTGAGCCAGCACCAGCTGCCGGGATGTAGAGGCCACATTTGGGCTCCCCAGGGTTTTCTTTTAGCTGCTTCTTCTGCTTGCAAAGTGGGAACCACCCAGGCGGCTAAGCAAACAATGGAACAGAGTGCAGTACCTCCAGCCTGGACCGGGAGGCCCCCTGAAGGCTGAGCCCTCCTGGACTTGCAGGGAGGGGGTGGGGAGACAGACTTCAGAGCAAAAGGATTTCAGACCAAAAAACCGTTTAAAAGAAACAGGAAATGAGTCCCTTAAAGCCAAACCATGTGGAAAGACAGGCCACATCGTTTAAATAAAACAACAATACAAGTCTATATAAATGCCGTTAGTCCCACATTCCTGAAAGTCATTGGTCCAATGAGGAGTAATCTATTTATTTAACAAACATCTCTTAAGAACCTGACTGTGGTCATCTTAAAGTTTTGAATTAAATACCATCTCAGCCCTCCTGGGACGTCATACACTCTAATGAAAGAGATAGACAGAAAAAAAAATCTACTAAATCTGGCTTTGAAAATAAAGGAAGCTGGAGGGAAGGGGAGAGGAAGGAAAAATCCACTAGATTTAGCAATTGCAAAAAAAAAAAAAAAAAAAAAAAGAAAAGAAAGAAAGAAAAAAGAAAATCCCCAGGCTAGGAGATGACAGATAAGACAGCTAGTTAGAGAAGAGCCGAGGGAGGACACCAAAGAAAGGCTGTTATCTTCTGAAACTCTGCGGAGAGGGACCAGGAGTGGAGGGGGCGGTGGGGGGGAAGGGAGGGAGGGATTCAGCCCTGAGGCCTGTGTTTTCCCAGGTGAAAGGCCTGGACGGCTTAGAGAGTAGGGAGTGGGGAAGAGCAACCGTGAAGGTGCTAGATAGTGTCGGCTTGGGAGGGGAGGCTTCAGCACCACTCCTCACCGGTATCTCCCTCTCGGAATTGGCATCCAATCTACAGGCTGCCAAAGGCTACTCCTCTCTAAGAGCCTGCTTCTCCACGTTTTTCTCCCTGCCATGTTGGAACAGGACCCAAGAGCTGATCTTGTATAAATCTGGCGGTTTTTAAAAACAATGATCTTTTAGAATTTGTAGATTTCTGTCAACTCCAAAGGCATCAGATTCATAGTTTCGTGCTTCCTTTATGTCTCTTTCTTCTTCACAATTATTCTAGGAAACATGACCTAAAAGTGTCAAACCCAAGAAATACAGATGCCCTGCCAATCACTGGAGTCGGAGAAATAGGTTTTTCTTTCCTTTATAAAGCAGTTTGGGGTTGATTTATTTGGTTGTTTTGTTTGTTTTCAGGGTCTCCCCCAATCCTGATGGATATGTAGCTCAATGGGAGAATGCTTTGCTTGCCTAGCAGTTGGGAGGGTTTTGGATCCATCCTTAGCCCAACAGTGGTTGGCCCTGGAAATCACTAGGTCGTCTTGGCTGATTTGGAACTCCTGGCAATCCTTCTGCCTCCACTGAGTTCTAGGACTACAGGTGTGGGCCACCATGCCCAACACAAAAGATTTTAGTTTTCAATTATATTTCCTTTTAATCCATTCAAAGTTGTTTGTTTTATCAAAACTCATTGTCTTATCACATATAAATCTGGTCAGAAGACATGGGTAAATTAAACAGGATGAAAAAAAAAATTTTAATGACAATACATTTTCCATTTCTTACATTTTATTCTTTTTCTTCAGTGTATCAAAATGAATGCCAATTTTCTAAAACATTTTTAATAGAAAGGACAACAGTGAAATAAAATAACTCTTTGCAATAAATTTTTTTAAATCTTCAAGTATAAAACATTCTACAATATTCTAGAGGTTAGAAAAAATGACAAGGAGCAGGGTCAAGATAACTAGAGAAGCGGATTTGATCTTGCACATGCTTAGCTTTCTAATAATAATGTTCCAAATAGGAATACTCAATACTGCTGAACATGAGGTGCTGCTGCTACATGAGAGCCAGCTGATGACATGTCCCTATGTGTGCTGCATGTCCCTATGTGTGCTACATGTACCTATTTGTGCTACATGTACCTATGTGTGCTGCATGTACCTATGTGTGCTACATGTATCTATGTGTGCTGCATGTACCCATGCGTGCTGCATGTCCCTATGTGTGCTACATG
>NW_004949096.1:21288528-21302212 GCF_000317375.1 Microtus ochrogaster | reverse complement strand
CCTATGTGTGCTACATGTACCTATGTGTGCTACATGTACCTATGTGTCTTCAAGCAAGACTAGAGGCCAGAACAGAACAGATAACTGTGAGGCTGGAGAAACTGGAGGGGACACAGATCTAAAAATGCCAATGTGGTGGTTTTTGTTGTTGTTGTTGTTGTTGTTTTGTTTTTTTGTTTTTTTTTTTTTTTTTGAGACAGGGTTTCTCTGCAGAGCCCTAGCTGTCCTGGAATTTATTCTGTAGACCAGGCTGATCTTGAACTCACAGAGATCGCTCTGTTTCTGCCTCCCAAATGCTGGGATTAAAGGCTTGAGCCACCAACACATGGCTGCCGATGTGTTTTAATGTTCATGCCATAACTGTATTTTGGTTAGGTGCGAGGAAAGTAAATATTGCTTTTCCCTTTAATGGCCAAACTGCTTAAAGAACCATTCATCGGTTTGAGCTTCAAGTAAATGATTTTGAAAATAATTTAGCAAAATTTTCTCTACCTAGCTGCTTCCTCCAGTGTTAGTAAGAAATTGTCTGGAATTGAGTTTGTGGAGCCAGAGAGGAGCAGGATTGACGAAAATCACCCAGGAGTTATTTACTGTGCAAAGAATGAATGTTCTTATAAGGTTAATAGCAATCCCAATATTTACTCTTTTTAAATTTGACCCTTCTGTTTTAGCTTTTCTTCCCTTATCTTTCTTTTTTTTAGTGTGTGTGTGTGTGTGTGTGTGTGTATTCAAGTATGGATGTGCCTTTTTTGAAACAGAATATTCCCGAATAGAAGAGGCCTACCACAGAGAAACTATCAACCCTGCCATTTCTGAAAATATCTTTAAAAAGTTATATGTAAAGGATTTATTCAGATTGATCATAATATAAGAAAAGTAGAGATATTTCTCCATATAACGCTAATCACCAAGTTGATATGTTTGTAAGCTCCTACTATTAAGGAAAGACACAGGGCTGACTAAGCATATTATCATAATAAACACATCATGCTATTAATTAAGAACTTCCAAGAGGTTTAGGAAACCCACATTCAAAGCAGACATAAGAAAAAGATAGCGCTCTTCCAGTGCTGGGATTAAAGGCATGTGCTAGTTAACATCACCCAGCTCTCAATTTGCTTTTGGACCATGGTGTTTTGTTAAAACAATAATGGCCCTAACTAGGACAATCATTTTTATGGAAATACAGAAACCATTAGGTTTTAAACACTATATGTGTATGTCATTAATATGTCTAGTACATTGAAGCTCTCTCTGAGGAAGCGAGCCAGCATGGTTCAGAAAAGGGGTGTACTCTCTGAAAGCACTATGCTCACCTGGCTCACTGAAAACAAAGTGACATCATAACATTATGAAGATTGATGATAATAAATCTTTTTTTAAAATATATTTTTATAATTACTTAACTTTATTTTATGTGTAATTTATATTGGTATAAAGGTGTCAAATCCCCTGGAACTGGAGTTACAGACAGTTGTTAGCTGCCATGTGGGTGCTGGGAATTGAACTCTGGGTCCTCTAGAAGAGCAGTCAGTGCTCTTAACCACTGAGTGGTCTCTCCAGCCTGATGATAATGACTCTTTTTCTTAGATGATCAGAATACATATCAAGTATCAACTATTTACCACCAAGAAGCAGTCCTGAGGTTTGCAGGAAAGCAATTGAGCAAGAGTTGCTACACTCTATCCCAGGAGCCAAGTACAGCCTCTTGTTGCTGTGGAATAATCCTTCTGTACACTATGTGACTATGTCGCTATGATTGGCTTAATAAACAAGTTGACTGGCCAATAGCTAAACAGGATAAAGTTAGGCAGGACAGCCAAACTGAGAATAATGGGATGAGGAAGAGTGAAGTCAGAGAAGTCACCAGCCAAATGCAGAGGGAGCAAGAGATGAACATGCCATGCTAATGAAGGTATCACCATGTGGCAGAGCGTAAATAAAAAAAAATGGATTAATTTAAATGTAAGAGTTAGCTAGTAATAAGCCTGAACTATTGGCCAAGCATTTGTAATTAATATAAGCCTCCGTGTGTTTATTTGAGAGCTGCTGCTGGACAGAAAAACTCTGCCTACATCTTATTTTTTTATTTAGCTTCATTGGAACCCCACCATGTTCATTCATTCACTTATGGACTGCTTAAGGCTGTTTTTGTGCCACCATGGCAAATTTGGGAATCTACAACAGTGACCAAATGGCTTGCCAAGCCTTCAACATTTACTACCTGGTGGACATTGGTCTAACTTAAGCTACAAAGGCTTAGATCTATTTGCAATGTTAAATAAACAATTACATAATCTTTGTAGCCAATGACCTAAAAGAATATCTGTACTTTTATACTCTGCCCCTCCCCTTGTAAAAAAAAATGATGATTTACTGAAGAGTGTCTAAAACTCCCCAGGTGTTTATTGGTGTCTATTATGGGGCAACATGGTGACTCCCATCTATCATACTCAGAAAATGTCTCTGGGTCCCCCTTTAATAGTTTGCCTGGCTTCCCCATGCCACTTTATAAATTCTCAGTGCCCGAGTTACCACTAAATACACAGGCTTTGGTTAGCATTTCCCCCTCCAGTTTAGTTCTGTTTTTCAACACCTCTCTTCCTGAGTGGGGCTTTTCCTCTGGCCAACAGATAGCATCTCAGCCCACTGGACCATTGTCTCTCTCCTTGGATAGCTCTCAGTACATCTGGGTCTGGGTTTTTCCTTGCGTGTCTCTGGAAAAGTGCTTGTCTATATTTATTCTGCACATGACTGCTTCCGTGTGCTTCATTTGACTTCCTTCCTTAATAAACCATTTTGTTAACAGTGTTTATTTTTTCCTCCTGCCCCTTATCCTGTTGCAGTTATTTTTAAGGTGCCACTGACTCCCTGACGCCCCAAAGACAAGGCAAGAGCGTGTCAGTTCTACATCTCACACAGGCTGCTAAAGCAAAACAGGGGTCTCTGCTCAGGCGAAGATAATTCCCACTCCTTCGATATTCTTTGAAAACCTTAAAGTCCTTTCCTACTGGCCACAAGCCACCGCTTTGATAAACTATCTCACTGGATCACATATATGTTTTTTTGGAAATCCCTATCAGTGTTTTGTGTGTTGCTACTACAAAGCAAAAGTCCCAGCTATGAAGGAGAACCAGCAAACCCACTTGCTCTCAAATCGCTTTTATCTTACCATAAACAAAATCGGAGAGAAACAACTAGTTTTGCCTTTGTGGTCGCACAGGCTGGATTGGAGTTTTATTTTACTGTTTTATCCAGAGTCTGACAATGATCCGGCACTCACATCAGTCTCCCAAGTGCTGGGGTTGCAGGTCCGTGCTACCACACCTGACTTTAAAATGCCCTTTAAAATACACTCACGAGCAGCTAACTGGAAATATGGAGAGGATATTGATTGATTGCTGGATGTCAGCCCATTCCAAATGTGTCATCACTTCAGACCGATCACAGGGTCCACAATCAAAGCCACTCCTGACTGAAAAGGAAGCGTCACCCACTCCACTGGCTACACTGATGTCATGCTCAAAGAAGCAAGGGGAAATCAATGTGCTTTAAGCAATCAGTTACCTGGTGTGTGGGCCCTGTTAGTCGCTTCAGTGGGGACCATGACTCAGATGCACAAACGTCCCACCACAATGGAAAATACACAAGGCAACATTTTGATGTGGCTTACAAAACAAAAGACAGCTCTTTGTCGTTAATACTCGGGTATTCTCTTTCATATTAGAGTAGCCTGGGATAGTGTTATTCCCATGCATCGCCCCCAGACATAGAATAAAAATCTTTCTGTTCCACTGAATTCAGTCGTGGTCATGGTCATGTAACTTGAGCATCTGAGCCAAAAGTAAATTGAGTCCCTCATGTATTCCAAGAGGGCAGATCTCAGGCGGAAGGGGTCTAGTATGTGCTTAGACACATGTTCTGTCTCTCCCACCATTGTGATCAGCAAGAGGTGTACAATAGCTCTCTAATCTGTCTGGATGCCCAAGCAGGGGCCGCAGTAACACCCTGGAACTGCCCATCAGCCCAGTTTACTATGTGGAAAGAACCCCTGACATTTCAGAGTCCTTTCATGGAATCATAACATTGCCTGTATTTTCTATTAGCAGAAGAGACCATTTATATGGTGTGATCTTCTTATCTTTTAAATACACAGTTACCCTCTAAAAAGACAGTGAGAAAAGACTCACATAAAAAGAAATCTGGCTTATTTGAAACAGTCCAAAGAGCGGACGAAAGCAAAGGTCTGAATTTATTAAACAGGCTAGATCTGCAATGACAAAGGCTCTCAAAGACAGAATGCAATGTCTTATCAAGTGGTCACTTCCTTTTCAACAGAACTGTGCACAGAGTAGCGAGATAATCAGATATCCAGATATACTCGGAAGACACTATAGCCTTAGGACCAAGGCTATAGTGATAACTCCAATGTCCTCACAATTTCTGAGATTACAAGAGCAAAACAGATCTAACAATATTCAGGTCACATGTTATCATTTTCAAGGCCAGAAAGACAAGTTCCCCACAGCTTTATACTATACCGTGTTGGATGGAAATAACTACCTCCGTTGTGATTTCTTCCTAATCATCATTGTCAAAGTCAGTAATTCTCACAGTGGCTTTCAGAAATCTAAACTTGCCCACGCTTGGAAAAGTCCCCAAATCATAGCTTTCAAGACTTGAAAGTTTGCTCCTGTGGATCTGTGAGTCCCAACAGAGAGATAGTTTTACAAAGATCTCTGTCACCTCCACCTCTATGGGGCTTGGGGGATGGTGATTTTTTTTTTTTTTATTCCTGATAGATCCTTTAATTTGAAACCAAATACTTACCTGCTAAAATCTCTTAAGTAATGAAGGTCATATCTCAGAACTCAGGAAAATCATGGCAGAAAAGCAACCACATGCCTCCCGGATAAGGAAGCCTAGGAAATGCCCACACACAGTCTTGAAACAATCTCCTGATTTTCAGAATAAAAATTCTTGTGCTGATAGAACAATCAACCCACCCCAATGCGCTTCAGAAAGATAAGAGATACCACTTCTTTACTTCCTCCAAGATGCTGATAGCATATGAATGTTGCAAGACTGTGTGGCCTTTTCAGACCATAATTTACTGTAATGATACCTTATTCTACTCATCTCTACTACTCTTCCTGTTTCTTCCTTTTTTTCCTCCTTCTTCCTTTCTTCTTTTCTTCTTTGGAGACTGGGTCCCATGAAGCCCAAGATTCTAACTCAGCCATTTTAGAAGAAGATGACCTTGGATTTCTGAACTCCCAAGTGCTGGAATTGGGGATACCCCTGCCTGTTTTTACATGGTGCTGAAGAGCAAACACAGCCTCATGCACCTGCTCTACCCTCCCAACCTTGTCTGTACTATTTAACAACAGTCTGTAATTACTAAAATAATAATGAAAATAATAGAAGACTGCGTTCTATGTGCCCTCTTACAAATGTTGACAGAGGTTTCTGTCCCGCTCGGTCCTGTAACTATTAAGTCTCAAAGAATCATACAGAGGTCTACATTAATTATAAACTGATTGGCCTAAGCTCAGGCTTCTTATTAACTTTTATAACTTATATTAGCCCATAATTCTTGTCTGTGCTAACCATGTGGCTTGGTACCTTTTTCAGCAAGGCAGTCACATCTTGTTTGCTCTATGTCTGGCTTTCTCTGTGTCAGAGTGACCACTGCAGACTGAAACTTCCCTCTTTTCAGAATTCTCATTGCCCCACCTCTACTTCCTGCCTATACTTCCTGCCTGGCTACTAGCCAACAGCGTTTATTAAAAATACAAGTGGCAGGGTACAGACCACTCTCCCACAACAGACAAATCCTGGGATTATGCATCAAATAAATTATTCAAATACTTCATCTTAGGTTGATCGATATACAAAAGCAACAATGATTTGTTAAGAGCTATTTCTTTTGAAAACTACAATGACTTTGTGAACCACTTTAACTTAAATGCTAATCATCATCATCACCATCAGTTATGTAAAGTATCTTAATCTGATTTGAGCTAACTATCATTTAACTGTGCTGATTTTTCTTTGAAAGAACAAATTAAGAGTATCAGATTTCCAGGTCAGCAGCCAGCAGGCAGACACATAATCCAAGCACATTTCCTCTGTGCTTACATTGCATAGCTCTTCCCTAGATGCTGAAAATCCATTGCCGAGTGTGAGCTGTCCCTACTCTCTTAGAACTCATATTCTACTAGACAGAGAAGCTCTGGAAAGAATGCTGGGCATGGTGCTGGAGAGGTAGCTCGGGTCAGTCAAGTGCCTGCATCTCATGCTCAAGGACCTGAGTTTGATCCTGACCACTCACGTAAAAAGCCGAGTGTAGTGGCACAAGATTGCAACCTCGGTGCTGGGGACATGGACATGATCTATAAAGCCCTCGGTCCCAATGAGACTTTGTCTCAAAAAACAAACAAACACCACGACCAAAGTAGATGACTTCTGAGCACTGACACCTGATGTTGATAATTTATTTGATGAATAACTCCAGGACCTCCATACACATGAATGTGCACACACTGAATATATAAATAATTATTTTTATCATTTAAAAAATATAATGCCTGTTAGGCACCAGCCTTTGTAGTGAGTCGAGTTTCCTTTGAGGCTAAACTGGGCTCCAGCAGGAGATTTCCCCTGCTCTTGTCAGGCACTCAGAGAAGGGATCAGTTCATAATATGATATGATTGGTTTCATCATTCCTGAAAGCTCCATTAGGTATCTTTTCACAGGGCAGGATAACATGTCAAAGTTCCAGATTTTAAAGTGTCATTCTGGAGTATTAAGTGTTTGGTTCTAATGCTGTCTGAGGAACCCTGGACATCATGAGAATATTCTAAGGACTAGTTAAAATTTTAAAGGAGATGGTATCAGGAGATAGTAAGATAGCAGGGATTCAGAGTCATTGACCATACACAGGATTTTAGCTAAAACGGGGAAGTGAAAAACTTAAAGCTATTTTGAGATTAAACACAAAAAGAAAGGTCTCTTTACACATAAAGAAACAAGGCAGAAGGCCCTTTAAAGCCAGGAGCCATAGCCATGTAGGTACACATCAATCTGACAACTATTATGTTCTTGGCGCACAACTCTGTCTCGATTCTGGGATTTAAGATGAAAGGACTATAATCTCCAGGTGAACTCTCCCACCCAAAATAATGCTCAGAAGCAAAAGCTGGGTCTGTCAGAAAAACAAATCCAGGAAGCAGGTTGGTGTCATACTGCAAAGCGTCTTCTGCCATGGTGTAGAGTCAGTTCCTCTGCTTGAGCCTTCCTTGACCACAGGCGATGAGTCACGGCTTCCTCCATCCCTGCAGTTTCCTCTTCTTCCCTCCCCTGTAAAGCTTGCCCTGGTCACTTGGCACTGCTGTCTGCTCTGCTCTTCCCAGATTGCACCCAAAACTCCCCAGCACAAAGCCCGGTGCACAGAAGGCAGTTAATAGACGTGCGTCCACGGCCCACTAGATCAAACGAGTAAGAGAGTGAAGGAAATGGCCTTGATTGAAGCCTTTCATTAGGGCCATAGGCCTTGCCCTAGTGCATTAAAAAGGACCCAGGTCAACACTGGGTTGACACAGATCCTTCATTCAACAAAACCCTCTTTCAGCCTCTTCAGTGTGGAACTTGATACGATACAGAAGAACTTTATATCAAGAAAACCATGGAAAATTTGTCTTTTCATTGTAGTGACAACTTACTTGCCTGTTCAAGCTTCTCAGGGGCCAAGTTAAAAGTTATATTTAAGGGAAAATAAAATAGACCCCATAGGAAACAGTTGTACTGTTGTCTCTCTTCCTCCTTCCCCCTTCCTATTGTTTTCAGATAGAGTCTCACATTGCCCAGGTTGGCCTTAAACTCTTCATCCTCAGGGCATTCATCTTTCCATAGGATCGGACATCCATGCCAAGGACAACACACACACACACACACACACACCATGTGTTACTTCAGGTTCATTAGCAGGTGTCTTTCTGTGACTTCCTTTTTTCTAAAACAAGAAGTATTGAGTCAGCAATTTAGCCAAAGGGAAATCCCTGGACCAGAACTATGAATAACGAAAGCTTACCAGTGTTGGTAAGATCCATTTCCTCTTTAGAGGTCTGAGACCAAAAGTTAGTATCATTCTCAGAAGCCCAAAAGATTTAGGAAAGATTGCTTCTAGAAATCCTGTGGCAGTGAATCCTCCAAACTCAATTTTTGAGACATCTCAGAGCTCCTTGGTGGACAGAGGCAGCTTTGGGTTCAAAATAAAAACTAGTCAAGAGGGGGCAGCGCTGAGAGCTTGATGAGTAAAGCCCTTGCCGAGGAAGTGTGAGGATCCGAGTTCAGATCCCCAGAGCCCAAATAAACGTGGGGTGTGTGATCACGCATTTGAGGCCAGGGTGTGCTTCCTAACGAGACCCTACTAAAACAAACAAGCAAACCAACCCATCAAATAAATAAAGTCTTAGTAAAGATCACAATAGTGTGAGTCAGAGAGACCAAACATCTGCTCCCAACTTCACTCTTAAGGTGACTGGAGGGGTCCAACAACAAAGCCCAGCACAGTACTTGGAACTGAATAAATACTTAATAACATTTGAATTTCTTGGGTGTGTGTGTGTGTGTGTATTTTCATGTGTATGGATACACATATGTGCACACAGAGGCCTGTGGTTGCCATTTGATATCTCCCTCAGTCATTCTCTTCTGAAGCAGGTCTCCCAGCTGCACTCAGAGTTAGCTGATTGGCTAGTCTAAGGAGGGAACTAGCCGAAGACATCCCCTGTCTCTGTTTCCCAAATGCTGGGGTTACAGGCATGTACTACCACACCTGGTTTATATATCCTACAGGATACTGGGGATCAAACCCAGGACTATGTGTACACTAGGCAGGCACTATGTCAGTGAAGTTGTCTCTTTAGCCTGGAGTCTTTTTACTGTAGAACTAAGTCCTACAAATTTCTCCTCTAAGAGAGGAGAGGGAAAAGGAAAGGGATGTGGGAGGGAAAGCAAGGGGAGCTGGGAGGGGGAAAGGAGGGAGAAGACAAAAAGGAATTTCCCTTTGCTTTCTCTACAGGTCCAGAAATTTAATTCAAGGCTCAGGATAAAGGTCAGATGACCCATTCCACGTTTCCTCTTTCTACTTGCGATTAGGAGGTGTTGGTTCCTCTCTGAGAGACAATGCCATTTGAACTACCTCCCCTACTCGTTCTGGCCCAAACCACCACATTCATTGGAAACAAGAAATGTGCTCAGTGGTTCAGGGTGACCCAGTTAAGAGCGGTCCCATTTAAAACTATGAAGTGCGGTTTCTTTTTCAGTGAGGTCATCCTGTTTAATCCCTCTGGACTGAAACAGCCTATAAAACAGTCTCTCTCACAGCTGTTGTCAGCCCAGTTCTTGGTGGACTAAAGAGCTCAACTTTTTAAGAAAACTGTCTTGGAGTGAGAAGGAAGAGGCTGGTGGTGAGGGGAAGGGATAGCTAAGGCCAACAGTAAGTGCCAATCACTTGGGGAACAGACTCAAGGGATGGCAAAGGAAATGCTGGAAGCGCTGCCAAGGAGGAAGCGAGAAGACTCCCCATTGACTTCCTCACCGGTCAGTGGTTCTGTTCTTGCTTAGTAACAACTGTGAGCAAGAGAACTTCTAATACATTTGTAGTAAAGAATGTGGGTCTGTGCTCCACCATGGAGAAACAAGAGCTCTAAGCACTCCATTCAGTTCCAGCCTGTTTGCAGAGTGGTCCCAATGCCACCCTCTGAGAAACAAGTATGGAATAAACAGTGTGTTCCTTCTTTAAAACATGCGCTAGAAGGCTCTAGTCAGAAACACTAGGTGGAGTGGCAAGGATGCCACCAGCGACCTTTCTTGGACCAAGCCCTCTAAACTAGAGAACCACACTCTTGGGTGCCTTTATTTCTTCCACACATCTCCAACAGGACCGTGTAGTCAAAGCATGGGTTATAAGCATTACATGTCCTTTAGTTCAGACTGAGACAAAATAGGAATTTATGTTCTGATTAATGAAGTGAAAAATAAGATGCAGAATAATACCACTTAGGCAATAGAATTATTTTTCTATATAATATATTATATAGAAAAATAATTGATAGACAAAACAGATATATATTTTTTTCAATTACAAATTCTTCAGAACTGTTTATCCCTGTGTCAGAGTTATACCTTTCTCCTTCCTTTCTCATCTAAATGCTTAGCCCCGTGATATTCCAATCTTACCTAGCTGCAGCTGAAGAAAACCACCCTAAAACTTGCACTGAGGGTTGCAGCAGTGGTTCGCAACGTTGAGAACCCCCAAATACACACACACACACACACACACACACACACACACACACACACCAGGGGGCATTGACAAGTGAATTAGTGGGCAAGGGGGAGTCCTGAGGGAAACTGTCAGAATGTTGCACAACACAAAGCGTGTCTTTAAGAGTCCAGAATTCCGATCCATCGTGCTGCAATGCCTTCTTTTGGGCCAACATGTTAGTTAGATATTAATTTCATAGCTAACTCCCAGGGCTATTTTATATGTTAATGGATTGACTCTTTAAACCAAAATGTAATCTCTAATTATGGAATGGCAGGTACACTGCTGGTTGGGAAGATATTTTTGGAAAAGGGAGTCTTCTTGGGTTTCCCCAAATACATCAAATGAGTGAGTGAGGAATTTACCTGAACACTCCGATCGCGCTCCTGCTCGGAATACCGGAAGCTTCCCTCAGAATCCTGCAGAGCCTTCCGGGTCTGTCACTTGAAATTCCTCTCATTAGGTTGGCCTCTCCCGAGTGAGGCAAGAGAGGGAAACTCTGTGTTCCATCACCTCTCCATTCTTAACAGTGTTGACTGTACAAACCCAAAGGAATGCTGGCTTCCATGCACTCTCTCCACAGATGGATGTTTCCGGTCTGGAATGCTGAGCGCTAACAACCTTTGCTCTGTCTTTGTGGATGGGACACGCGTGGCTACTCAGCCTGACCGACGGTGGCCGCTTCTGTTTTCCCACTAGAAAATGGCTTGGCGATTTTTGTAGAAAACAAGATGGGAACAGCTTCATGAAGAAAAGACACACCCACCCAGAAATGCGGTTTCAGTGCCCAGAACACAGCAAACGCTTTGCCTTCATTTTAAGTGGTCACTGCGCCTTTCCTGGGATCCTTGGTAAATACCCACTTCTAGAACCCTCTCTAACTGAAAGGGAACTCTCCTCTCGAGTGTGTGCACCTTCTACAAATACCATCTACAAACCCCACAGCCATCACGAAAACAGGCAACGGCATTGCTATGGCAGAAAGGGACACCTCTCCTTCAGGGAAGTACAAAGGTCTCTTTGCCATACAAGTATGCTGCCTTAAAATAATTCGACTGAGATCCCAAAGACTAAGACTAACCCAGATGATCATCTTCGCCAGAGGGAAGGACTTAGCTCAATTGCTTCTTTAACGAGATTTGCCACAGGAAACCTGATTATGAAAGATTCAGTTAAATTCCCAGCACGAGACCCATGCGACCATCTTCTGCCCTTTCACCCCAAACAGCTGTAGTTATTTACTAGAAACGCAGAGGTGACCAAAACCTCCTAGTGTAATTCAGCTCCAATTCTGGCACCTTTAAGAACTATATCCATGAACCATCTAACAGGAATTCAACAAACACAGATGGGTTTTTTTTTTCTTTTAACAGGTTTTAATAGTTAATAACAGCAACCCATTCAACTAAAGGTAATTGATAGTAAGAAATTAGGAAAGAGGTCATTTCTGTCTCACAGAGCACAACATGTGTAGAAAGACGGGCCCCATGAGGACCAAACAAGCTGGGAGAAAATCCTCCAGAAGGTTCCCACACTACATGTAGTGCTCATGCCTATAATCCCGGCACTCAGGAGGCTGAGACAGGAGGATTGCCGTGAATTCAAGATCAACCTCAGCTGCAGAGTAAGTTCAATGGGCTGTAGAGTAAGACCCTCTCTCACAAACAACCAACAAACAAAAACAAACCTTGGTCTATCAATAATTATCTCTCTACCCTCTTTTCTTAATACCTTAGCCTAGTACTTTTCCCTAACCCCAACCCTGTGCTAACTAAGCCCTCTCTCCTTCCTCTAGTCGGCCTTTGAAGCTTTCTTTCCATTTTGCTCTCAGTAGGAGAGCCTTCTTAGGAACTGTGCCTCCCGATATTGTGGGATCCAAAGTTCTTTGCAAACTCTTCAAAGAGTCAAGCGGGCCCCGTCATGGGAGGATGCCCCTCTGGTGGAGTCAATGGAGGTACTATAAGAACAAAGCCTCGAAACATACAGGCAGCTTTTGGGGCTCATTCTTGAGGGGAGCAACTCTAGTAGAAATGGGGTTTTTCTGTGCAGGGATCATATTAGTAACCTCTCTCATAGAGCAAAGCTTAAGAATCTGAGGATCAATAAGTTAGCAAATAAAAAAATACTTCCAGACTAAAGCTTTGAGGATTTTGTTCTATTTGTTTCTACGAACATAAAAATATCCTTCAGTGTCCTTTCTTGGAGAAAAACACATATATGCCAACAAGGACAGGCAGAGAAATCAGTTAACTGTAAAGATTCTGGAAACTCAGGCTCTACCACTCATAGCCACAAGTTACTATGTAGCCTAGGATGACCTTGGGCTTCCCTAAGATGACATTCTCCTTGGGCAGCTGCTGGGGTGACAGACACGCACCACTGGGCCCAGTTTATTGAACCTAGGACTTCCTCCCCAGCCTTCTAAGACGTTTGTGTCTATTCGTAAAATAATGAATTGGGGTGGGAGAAAAAGAACCTTGGATTTGTGTGCTACCTTTGGAGCAATTTCTCAGTACAAAGATCAATCAAATGTGCATCTTTCGCTCTGGAAACCTGGAGAGGGGGGATGGCTGGAGGCAGAGGTCGCCAACCTTGGTAGCGTCATTCACGCTAGTCATTTAGGTGCCGATTATAGACATCTCTAAAGGAATTAGAATATCAAAAGTAAGTTAATTTACCTTATAGTCACAAACAAAATCAGCCTTTCAGGGCATTGAAACACACTCCTGTTAAACTGGGTGTTTTTAGTGTCATTTTAAATGCCAATTCCCATTCAAAATAATAACCCCAAGGACAATGCAGCAGGCCTGATTGAACTCTTCTTTGAGAATGCTCACAGGAGCGCTGGTGGAGAGCACATTAAACCTAGCAGGAAAGTTTCCTCCTTCCCTCGTATGGAAATCAATAAGCTCCTGACGACCCCGCTATCAAAAAGCAGATGCTCAGCAGACGGGCCGCACCTGAGACTTTACATCCTTCCCCATCAGAACTGCTGATGGCAGCTTTTGAATCACGCTGGATCAATCAGATATAAAAGATGTATCCCGTCTTCTCTAGCACGCATTTCCGCTCTCAAAGGAAAGTGGGCTGTTGTTTGGAAAGGGTGGTTTTAAAAAGAATCGGAGAAGTATGGCATCCAAAGAACCCAGTGGAGATATCTTCTTTCCTGTCTTCTACTTTGTAGTTGATGATACTTAGAAGATTTTAAAAACCTAGGTCTTGGGGCTAGAGAGAAGGCTCCAGGGTTAAGGGCTCTGGCTGCACATGTGGACCAGAGTTCAGATCCCAGGACCCAAGTAAAAAAGCTAGGTGTTTGCAAATACCCTGTAACTTCAGCACCTGCACCCACGT
>NW_004949096.1:21285369-21288428 GCF_000317375.1 Microtus ochrogaster | reverse complement strand
CACACACACACACACACACACACACACATACACACATGCACTCACTCACATATAAAAGTAAAACAATTCTTTTTTAAAAAAAAAGCAATTTAGGCCTCTCACTTAAAGAAGCACTCAGCTATCAAGAAAAAGTCAGTTTTCCTTATATTTTCAATATAATATGTACAGTATATCAAGCAGAAAGGCTTGGCAAGTACATGAGCAATAAGTAAACATTCCCCTTCTTTCCTGACCGAATCAAATGTACAAGGGGAAAACAAAAAAGAGAAGCAGGTATAATCCCAACACTGTGTATCAGAGACTATAGACAGGATTGCTGGGAGTTTAGGCTAGCTACAGTGTGAGACCCTGGAGAGAGAGGCGGGGGAGAGAGGAAGAAGGGGAGGGAGGGAGTTTCAGAAGTTTGTTCACAAGACTGTCTTTTTCACTCAGTTATCATTTCCCTGTGTCTCAAAGTATTTTAGAGCTACCCACTGATTTCATAGCCTCAGTGAGGTATCAGGAAGGCTGAATAACCACCACCCATCCTTCAGTACAGGAAGAACAAGAGACTTTTTCCAGTTTTCAGATCTTCATAAATGAACCTGATGTCGGAGTCTCTGATTTGACTTTGATCTATTATCCAAATTGCAATGTCTTATTAATTCTATGCAACAAGCCTGTGCCACAGGCTGTGTGGTTTTCCTTAGAGAACTAGATCATGTTCTGTGCACATGTGTGTTGTGTGGGGTGTCTATGTTCACGTGTATGCAGGTTACACATGTCTGTGAAGGTGCTCACAGTGGAGGCCATAGGTCAGCCTCACAGTGGAGGCCATAAGGCAGCCTCAGGTACATGGGAGTAATCCATTTTGTTGTTGAGACAATCTCTACCTGGCACCTTGGCCTAGTCTTGATGACTGAGCATGGGTCCAAGCAGTGAACTTCAGAGCTGACCGTGTCTCCACCTCCCCTCCCCAGTATAGAGATCACAAGAGTGCAATGCCATGACTGACTTTTAAAATAGATGATGGGGGTCAAACTGGGATTCTCACATTTGTTTGGCATTTTACTGGCTGAACCATCTCCTTAGTTTCTAGATTATATTATTTAGATGATAGGTCACCAGTATTAAACACAGAAAAATAGAAATTAGTAGCCAATTGGAATCTTTCTCTCTCTCACCCTTCCCTCCTTTCTCTGGATAGTTCTCATTCTCAGGTATATGTTTACATATATGAACATTATATATAATTATTATACATAATAAACAATAATAATATCATATATTATTGTTATATATGATATGCATAATATATACATTATTTGCACAAACACCTAGTCCCAGAATCACTTAAGGAAGGAGTTTCAGTCGTAAAAGATATCACATAGATTTAAATATAAAATGAATGAGATTCTATTTAAATGTGCCATTCACACTGCAGTCTCATCTCAGGCCCCAATTTGCATGATTCCCTTTGGTTGTGGTCTTTCAGAGTGAGCCAAAACGAGACGGAATTTTAACTTTGAAGAAAACAGAAACTGGGAGGCGATGAGGGAGGAGAACAATGATCAGAGTACATACTGTCTTAAAAAAAATTATTTTCAGCCAGATGGTTGTGGCACACACCTTTAATCCCAGCACTCGGGAGGCAGAGGCAGATGGATCTCTGTGAGTTCGAGACCAGCCTGGTCTACAAGAGCTAGTTCCAGGACAGGCTCCAAAGCTACAGAGAAACCCTGTCTCACACACACACACACACACACATACACACACACACACACACACACACACAATTTCAATTTTAAAAAAGGAGAAGAAAAGAAAGAAAATGGGAACTCATTGTCTCAGCAGCTGATTATGTTGAAAACTTGTAGAGTGTCAGAAGACCAGTCAGAGGCCTCATGTACCTCGGTGGCTCACAAAAGTTAGAAAGCTGCCATCGTTATCCTTCCCATCTTTGCCGTGTGCCCGCTGTACTGATAAGAAGCAGCAGGCCTGGCCTGTCCCCTGGGGAAAACATCTCGGGCAACCCTACCACAGCCACAGTCTGAGTGTGAAAATGAGTGTGTCCTTCACCATGATCTCGTTCCCGCTCAGCTTCTCCTGTGTGACACTTTACAGCAGGGATGGGTCCCATATTCCCAGGCATGGCAGAGCTAGTGCAGACTCTTGAACCTGAATTTGTCCACAGACACTAGGAATAGAGGAAATGCATTGTTTGCCTCCAGGCGTCAGTCACAACTAAGATCTGGCTACCTTCCTATTCCATTATATGCAGACATTCGTCTGTCTGTCTGTCTGTCTGTCTGTCTGTCTGTCTGTCTCTTTCTCTTTGTGTGTGCACTTATACATGCATGCGCACATTCTATATTGTCATTTGTTTTCATCTTCAGTTTTTTAGCTAAAAATTTAAATCTCCTTTTTTTAAAAAAAAATGTATATGTATCGCCCGAGTTAGCTTTCTATTGCTGTGATAGACTATGATCAAAAGTGACTTGGGAAAGAAAGGGTTTATTTAGCTTGCAGGTTACAGCCCATCATCAGGGGAGGCCAATGCAGAATCCTGAGCAGGAATCTGGAGGCAGGAGCTGAAGCAGAGATTGTAGAGGAACTCCGCTTGCTGCTCAGCATTGCTTGCTCAGCCAGCTTTCTTATACCACCCAGGATCAATTGCCCAGGTGGCTCCACCCACAATGATCTGGGCCCTCCCACATCAATCATTCATCAAGAAAAGGCCCTATCCACTTGCATAGAGGGCAATCTGATGGAGACATTTCCTCAGTTGTGGTTCCTGTTCCCAGATGACTAGCTTGTGTCAGGTTGACAAAACACTAACCATGGAAGGTAGAAATCGAGCCATCTGGGAAGTCAAACAGCACCTAAAGTCTTATGACAAAGCATAGCAAGCAGCCTTCCATGTTACCTGGCTCAGAGGCAGTCACTTTCCACTCTCCAACTGCTTATTCTACTTCTTACTTTATATTCCTAGAGAATTATCTTAGCTGTTACCTCTTGGATTCTCTCCTATGGATTTGACCTGTTGCATTCTTACTAAAGAAGACAGGTGAAATGTCTTG
>NW_004949096.1:21282931-21284369 GCF_000317375.1 Microtus ochrogaster | reverse complement strand
GTGTGTGTGTGTGTGTGTGTGTGTATGTGTGTGTGTCCTTTGCATGATTTATAACACTGTTTGTTCTATTGCTTCTCTGAGTGCTTTTTCTCCTGAATTTTCTATTTGCTTTGCTGCCCTTTCTATTTGTTGTCATCTCTTTTTGGCTTTTGTTGTGGTGGTGGTTGCTTGTTTTTAGATCTTTGCTTGGTGTTGTGGTTTGAATCTGGATTTGATTCCTGCTGACTTGTGTTCTGAATGCATGTTCTCTGGCTGATGTCTCTATTTTGGGGATAGGGAACCTTTAGGAGGTAGGGACTAGCTGGGAACAGGAAAGCATATCACTGGGGTGGGAATTTGAAAGTTAGATCTAACCCTCACTCCCAGTGCAGGCCTCTCCCCTACTTCCTGGTATGTCATGATATGAGAACACATGTTCCTACCACCATGAACTCTGCCATGTTTTCCTTTCCATGGTGGGCCATACTTCCTGAAACCATGAGCCAAAATGTTGTATTATGTTGTATTTTGGTTATAGTAAAACAGATATTAACTAATATATTGATTACATAGTAGAAAGACCTTGAGATCTTTCACTCTGGCACTATTTAAACAAGGGACCTAAGTGTGGAACATTACTTTACACTGTGTGACTATATGTCACTGTGATTGGTTTAATAAATAAGCTGACTGACCTATAGCTAAACAGAATAAGGTTAGGTGGGAGAACCAGGCTAAAAGGACACTGGGAAGAAGGCGAGAAATCCAAGGGTGGCGAGGAGATGCAGAAAGAAGAAAGATGAATGTGCCATGCTGAAAGAAGGTACCATTATGTGGCAGAGGGTAGATAAGAAATATGGATTAATTTAAGTTGTAGTAATCAGCCTGAGCTATCAGCTGAGAATTTATAATTGATAATAAGTCTCTGTGTAGTTATTTGGGAACTGGCTGGTGGGACAGAAAAGTCTACCTACACCCAAGAGTCAATCAAAAGCATTCTAGGTAATTCATATAGCTGGGTAGGTTTAAGTAGAGACTCTACGACTCGGGGGACAGAGGCAGGTGGATCTCTGTGAGTTCAAGGCCAGCCTGGTCTACATGGGCTAGTTCCAGGACAGGCTCCAAAGCCACAGAGAAACACTGTCTCGAAATGCTCCCCCCCCAAAAAAGTAGAAGCTCTACTTGTTTCCTGGTTGTCCAGACCTGAATAATCACACAGAGGCTTATATCAGTTATAAACTGGTTGGCCGAGCCTTGGGGTGAGTTTCTGGCCCCGCGGCGCCAGCCTGGGCCGGGGAGCTCAGAGGTTCCTTGGCCCCCCAGCCTTCTTGGGCAGAACACTCCCCACTTCGGCCCCACCGCCCTCTTTAGGCACATAACATCAACCAGCCCAGCCTGTCTGGGCACTGGGTCCGAATCCTCGGGGCACCCAAGCGGGAGGGTGTTCCTTTGTTTCTAT
>NW_004949096.1:21263491-21277073 GCF_000317375.1 Microtus ochrogaster | reverse complement strand
CTTTTCTCAATAAAAAAAATAAATAAAAAAAATAAAAATAAAAAAAACCTGGTTGGCCTATTAGCTCAGGCTTATTATTAACTAGCTCTTACAACTTAAATTAACTCATAATTCATATCTATGTTTAGACACATGGCTTGGTACCTTACTCAGTAAGGCAGTCTCATCTTGCATCCTCTGTGTCTGATTGGTGATTGCAGAGAGAGCCTTTCCTCTTCCCAGCATTCTTCAACTCTGGTTGTCCCACCTATACTTCCTGTCTGGCTACTGACCAATCAGCATTTTATTAAACCAATACAAGGGACAAATCTTTACAGTGTAAAAGAGCATTTCCCACAGCAGGTAGGCTTTGCTAACTGGCATCTTTTACTCTTTGACAAGAAATATTTTTTGGCTAAAACAAATGTCAGAACCTATAGGTCTTTCTTTCTAGGCCAGTCAGATTTCCCATAGAATAACTCTTCTATTTCCATCCTGGAAATAGCATGTATGTGTGCGTGACATGTGTATGTGCGTGTGCGTGCACACACACACACACACACACACACACACACATACACACTGGTTAAATTCCTAGCACTACAGAAAAACACAGGTGTGGTGGTATAAATTTGTAATCCCAGCAGACAGATAAGGAGTTAAATGTCATTCTTGGATACATAGTGAATATGAAACCAATCTGGGATACAAGAGACTCTATCTCAAAACCAAACAAATAAACAGGGCCCCTAAAATGGCTCAATAGGTAGAGGCACTTGCCATACAAGGTTGACATCCTGAGTTTGACCCCCAGAACCTAAGTAAAGAGCAAGGAGAAAACTGACTCCACAAAATTGTCCTCTGATCTATACATGCCTCCCCCCACACTATACACAAGTATATACACAGTAACAATGTAACAATTATATATTTATAAGATGTATAGATCATATAAAGTTTTAAGAGATATTTTAGATGAAATTAAGTGACTGAGGCCTCTAAAGCAAGCTCTCAATTCATATTAATTAGTTTTAAAAAATCATAGTGAAAATAGAAATATTTACTAATTAACAACTAATTAATCCACAGAGAAAGACTTTAGAAGGAAGAGTTAATTTGCACCTGGAAGGTTCTGTGACTGAAATGCACGTTGTTAAGCTCTGGTGAGACTTGACCCTGGTTTGTCTTTTCTCTCTGAGAATTGCTGCCTTTGACTTTTGTGCTGGCTAGTTTTATGTTAACTTCACATAAACTAGAGTCATCAGAGAGGAAGGAGCCCCAGCTGAGAAAATGCCTCTAGAAGATTAGGCTGCAGGCAAGCCTGTAGGGATTTTTCTTAGTGATCAATGGGGGGGGGGGACAGCCCATTGTGGGTGGGGCCAACCCTGGGCTGGTGGTCCTTGGTGTTTTATCACAACAATTGTAACCCTAATTAAGACAGATTTCCATCTGTATTTTACATCCAGGCTTCTAAAATAACAGGGATGTTGAGATTTTGCAGGACATCAAGATGAACAGTTGCTTCATTTGTTTTTTTTTAAATATTTATTTATTTTATTGTGCATACAATATTCTGTCTGTATGCCTGAAGGCCAGAAGAGGGCGCCAGACCTCTCTACAGATGGTTGTGAGCCACCATGTGGTCGCCGGGAATTGAACTCAGGACCTTTGGAAGAGCAGGCAATGCTCTTAACCACTGAGCCATCTCTTCATTTGTTGTCAAAGATAATGGCCACTTTGCTCAGAAATCGCCCAGAAAGGGTTCATATCCAAGTAGCATCCTATACAACTTTAACTTTATTCAAAGGCAAAATGAAGGTTCCCTCCTCCCATCAGTATGCCACAGCAATCACTAGCTTTAATTAAGAATTGCATCACATGAGCCTCCGTAATTGGAGAATTCATTTAGTGGGCTATTACAAAGTAAGTAATTTCCACTTCCTTGAACTACACTCAGCTGCCTAGAACCCTAAACTTTCCAGAAACCTACTTTTGATCATGCTTGACTACAAGCCAGGGAGCAAACCTTGTCTGAGTTTGAAATCAGGAAGACACCGACAGTACATCCAGGAAGCAGATGGACTTTTGTTGTACAAAGTTTACATATCTTCTTCGATTTAAACAGAGCTATAAACAGAGGCAATTGCCGGTTCTTGACTATTTATATAAATTAAAGGATGGCTTAACTTAATTTCTTCCACTTGTACCCTCTGGCAATAAAGATTGCTAAAGAGTTCAGTTTTTTTATTTCCAAAGACTGCCTACCATCTTCTGATATTTAGCTGCATTTCTTGAGGTGGTTTATCTTGGAGCCTACAATGATCTAATTCAGAAACCCTCACATCTGATGTAACTTCCCCATCTTTATAATCAGTATCTATCTTAGGAAAGACTATCAACAAACTACAAACAAAAGAATAGGCCTGAATAGGATCTCACCACCAAACCCAGTCTCAAATCAGGACATAATTTAAAGGATTCTGATATTGTGACCAAAATATACAAAGCAGATGCATTATCTTTGAGCATGGATTATCGGAATAAAATAGCAGCAATGTACCCTGACTACGGCACCCAGAACCAAGAAGAGAGGGGCTCCTGAATGCAAGGAAAATATGTCCAGGATTCTTTACTAGTATTGGCATGTACATATTTGAATATATATACATATATATAAATTATATACAATATAAATAGGTCTTTTCTAGAACCCTTCTCGTGTGTGTGCATTAGTAGGCCTGTATGTGTGTACATGCATGGTAAGGGCTGAGATTGATAATGGTACGTTCTAGCATTCACCACATATATTTATTTATTTACTTACTTATGTAGAAACAGGATCTCACTATATATCCCTGACTGATCTAGAACTCCCAATGTAGACTAAGCTGTCTCAGACTTAGAGAAATCCATCTATCTCTGCCTCCCAAGTGCTACTATTGAAGACAGGCACCACCTTGCCTGGCCTCTTTGTTTTTTGAGACAGGGTCTCTCATTGTCTTTGTTTGGGTTTCTATTGCTGTGAAGAGATACCATGACCATGACAACTCTTAGAAGGAAAGCATTTAATTGGAAGGGCTCGCTTACAGTTTCAGAGGTTCAGTCCATTATTACCATGGCAGGGAGCATGGCTTTGTGAGGCAGACATGATGCTGGCTACATTTTAATCACAAGGCAACAGAAAGTGGACTGTAAACACTGGGAACCCCTTGAGTGTAGAACTGAAAGCCTGCCCTCCCCCATGGTGATACACTGCTTCCAACGAGGCCACACCCACTCCAACAAAGCCACACCTCCTAATAGTGTCACTTCCCTTTAGCTTAAGGGGAGCCAGTTACACTCAAACTACCACAACAACACTCACTAAACTTGGAGCTCACTGATTCACTTAGCTGGGCTGTTCCTCCTGTCGCCATGCCCCGGGGTTAAGGCAGGTGCTGTACCAGCATCTTGTTTGCTTGTTTCATTTGGATTCCTGGCATTGAAATCGGATCCTCACGTTTGCGCCACAAGCCCTTCATGTTACCCTTGAGCCATCACCCCAGTACTTTAATATTCTGAGGGAGCAGAGAACAGATAGACATGAACAGGGCGGGAAGCAGGATTCTAAAACAACTCTCAAGGTCTTAACCACAATAGACAGGCATCTTCTCCAGGCAGCCAATCAACGCTCCATCAGGGCACTGCTATGAAAGATTTTCACAGCTGTGACCAAGGTCTCTGGCGAGCTGGCCGTTAATTTTGAAGCTTTTCCTCTGGAAGACTGGTGTAAACAGATGAGCCACTAAAAGAGCTTAAGGTGCGTTCTGAAAGGGACAGATTTGAACCATCAGAAGCATGCGATGCAAGAGGGGCCTTTCCAGTGCTGGCTTTGCAGGCCAAGATACTGCAGCAAAGCCTGCAGACACCAAGTAGTTGAAGTCCAGTCCCCAATGACATGAGGACCTTGGTCCCACAAAAGTAAGAAAGCCAGCTCTCCAGGGGCACCAAGATGGAGCCCAGTACTTTGGTTGCAACCTTCTAAGACCAGAGCAGAGAACACAGCCATGCTACTTGACTTTCGTTTCACAGAATTGTGTGAATTAATGGTTTGGTTTGGTTTTGTTTTTCTAACCTGGTCTTCATGGTTTTTGTTACATAACAATAGAAAACTAGTGTGAAGCCCTATTTGGAAGCTCCAGCTCACTCCTGCTTGATCCAGGGGCCTGTTTTTCTCTCTTTCCAAACCGTATATTCTCAAAGAATCTCTGAACAAAGGGAAGGCACCAAAAAGCCCAGTTCTGCATTCTTGGTGGCTACGGTAGCTCCTCCCCTGAAGTTGCCAGCAGCCCAAGTCCCCACCCAAGCAAGCATTCCAGCTGGGCACAAACCCAGCTTGTGACAGACACGGCACCATCTCCTCACCTACAGGCTGTATAAGCTCCCTGCTTTAGCTGGGGCACGTGACTTCACCCTGCCTCAATCTCTGGGGCTAGAGAACTCACCCAGAAGTTGCTTTGCCCAAATAATCCTGTTCTTTTACTTTTTCAATTCGGCTTGATCTGGCTTACTGTATTGGCGGAGAAACCTGTTATCAGTACAGCACCCTATCAAGAGGGGGTGTTGGTGGGTTATAGTGTTCTGTGTTTTGGGGAGACAAGGGCTGCATTTTAGCACAGACTGACCTCAAATTCATGGTTGTCCTGAGTGGTGGGATTACAAGCATGCACCATCACCTCTAACCCAAATCCCTATTTGTAGAGATGGTCAACTTAGTTTGAATAAGGGCAGTAATTCATTTTTTTCCATTGCTACTCTGTCATTACGTACATGACTATAATAACCATCATCTGTTTCTCCATTGAGCATTTTCGAGTTGGGAAGAGTTGTCAGGGAACTTTGGTTCATTACTAGAAGTGTTTTAACGAAGCAAGGTTCAGGGATCTATCAGCTCAGGACCTCAGCCGTCCAGAGTCATGAGTTCTAAGCCCCGGGAATCCTGCAATGGGTTGGTTAGCCTATTTCTCCTACTTGCTTTGAACTTTCTAGCAATCCTATACATGCAAATTACGGAAAGAAAACCTAGAGACCATGCAGATAAGAATGTAAGCACACAGAAGAGAAATGAGTGAGTGAAATGACCTCCTTCCTGGCTGCTAAGTCTAAGGTGCTCACATCCAGTACTCAGCAATTTCAGAATTCCTGACAGTTCTCATTACTTTTAATGCCTTCCCTAGAAAAAGTAGCAAAGAAGTGTCTACTAGAGACAAAATATTTCTCACCCAGTGATACAGGAGAGTAACTACCAATTTCACAGCGCTAACCCGCTTTTGGCACACACACACAAAAAGAGAGAAGTTAGATTATTACCTAAAAACTCATGGAGTTACAGAGAAGAAATACAAGTATCCATAATTCCCAGCAAGGGCACTCGAAGACAGGCATTTCTCCCCTTAAGCAGACTTGGAACGAACGAACATAGAAACACATTCAATCACAATAAACACCAATGGCAAGTTTCGCTTACACTTAACTTTTTGTGGGTTTTGAGGGGAAGAACCAAATTTTGTTGTTGTTGTTGTTGCTTGGTTAAATTGGAATTTTGCTAAAGTCAAGAACCACTGGAGACAAAACAGAAAAGAAGCAAAGGTGAAAATGGCTTGGGTAATGGTGCTGGTTGCCTCATTCCAGATACACTTTGCCTCAAAATCCCACTCTCTGCGGATATAAAAAAAAAAAAAAGAGCATTGAGTTACCAAATACTAATATCTGTAACTGATATTGATATATGTGTGTATGCATGTGTGTGTATGCACACACACATGAACACATGCTAATCGCAAGAATACATGTCAGTCAAGCAAACTAGACCTTTGAGGTAACCCGAACTAATGAAGAAACTGGCACTAGATGTGTGATGTGAGAAGAGAGAGAGACAAATTTGTCCAGACAGGTTAAAAAAAAGTCTTACATAAGAGGATCTTGTATCTCAACAGAGATGCAGGGCATAATACAATTGTCTTTAGAATCCAGCTACAGGGTCTCTGGAGCCCAGGCTGCTGCTGCATATAAGTCTTCCTCTGTAAAGTCAATAATGTTTAGCACTTCTCAAAACTTCCCCTTAACATTAGGATTGCTGTCTTTCAATAACCTGGCTCCTTGCTATTGACACGTGTGTGTGTGTGTGTGTGTGTGTGTGTGTGTGTGTGTGTGTGTGTGTTCTTACTTACACTCCTAGTATTTATAATGGGCTCTTCCATTCATCATATTGGGGTCTTACCTAGAAGGTCTGAATCTCCTCTTGGCCCCCTGTGTGGAGGCAACAGAATGCTATTAGTAAGATAACCAGTCTCTGTGAGGGGTTCCCCGACCCCTCTCTGCACTCAGACTGACCTGATAGGAGTGAGCACATCTAAAGCCTGGGGAGTTTCTGGGTTCCCTTGAGGAAACCCGGCTGTTCCTGATAAAGCTTTGAGTATCATGATCCATACGCCGTGACTGACAGATTCTAGGCTTTATAACCCTCTGGGCTAATGCAATGGCTTGAAGACTTTGTGTGTTGTAAAGCCAAACCACAAGTGATTGTAGGAAACACTACAGTTTGACCCACAGAGTCAGGGTGGACCGGTGCTTTATATATCCATGATTCCAAAGGAATTCCAAGGGAGTAGCGTCTTGGGTATAGAGCATGCGTAAATTTCCAGTCGTGTCAGACTCAATTCCAGTCCATAATATCGAGTATCAGAGGGAAGCCAGGAATTGGTAGCATCTGGCCTTCTCTCTCTCTCTCTCTCTCTCTCTCTCTCTCTCTCTCTCTCTCTCTCTCTCTGTGTGTGTGTGTGTGTGTGTTTTGCATATGTATATATACATAAGCAGCAGTTTCTCACAGGTTAAAAAAACTTCTTCCTCAAAGTGAGAACTTGAAAACACCCACTTGGACTTCTCTTATCAATCTCTCGGAGCCTGATGGTTTTCTGAAGCAAGGATTCTACCAAGTGCTACGGGGAAAGTACAAGTTCCATTTTGAATCTCCTTGCCTACCAACTACGAGATCCTGAATTAATAACATTTTAGTTATTTCACCTGTAAAACAAAAAGTTTCTCTCCCCGACAGCATGATCACTTAAGGATATATAACTTTACAAACAATCTACCTGTTAGGGTTAATAAGCCAGAAGACAAGTATCTGCTTGGAATATTTAGCTGACAACTTAGTTATGCACACATATTCAAAATTATGGTTACAACATGAAGTAACACATTGAAAGGGAGGGTGGGGCTCGGTGGTAGAGTGCTTGCGTCTTGCGGGCAAAACCTTGTTACATTCCCAGCCACCGCACAGCAATATTTATAATAATGATCATTATCAAATACAATTATGTGTTGACTTTAAAACCCTGTATTTTTCCACGTTCACTTTCTCAAGCTATCTTTCTCCTCAACGGCCACCTCCCACCCAGTACACCAGTTCGTCATTGCCATGTCCTTCTAAGACAGGGAGCTAATGCTGTTTAGTCCGTGAGCAGCACTGACGCTGTAAATGTCACCCCAAGTCACAGTCATCCATTTGTATCACATTTGCTCATTTTTTCATTTCCTGTGGGTCTATATTTGTAATCTCCATAATGCACCACTTACTGAATTGCATTCTTAGGTGACGGCTAAAAGGCTTATTTTTAACAATATCTTGCACTCGCCTTCCAGAGCTAAAATCAAGAACTCCTTTGTCGATGACACACTATTCTTCCTCCTGTCTTCCTGAGTCAGTTCTGACCTCCATAACCCCCCAAACAGACTCTAACGTAGACCATTTCATCCATACACCTTCCACTGACAGTAATTTTGTTGTTTGGTTGTTCCAAATCCAGCTATTTCAAGAATACAAAGAACACCACATCGTAAGGATGTATCTAAAAGAGTGGCTTTTTTTTTCCTGTGAAATAATTTTTGAGAAATGTTCGCCTTGTATTTAAGAAAGCTCACCTTGTATTTAGGTAAAAGGATATCTATTTAAAGCCAATACTTGAAATTAATTCAGAAATCTCAGATTAGCACGTGTCCTGTTTTTCTTTCATTTTTCCTGGAACCCCAGATCTCATCACTCTCTGTAGAGTTCCATCCAGGCTACATTGCTATTATCCTCCCTGTCAAAGGAAGCAGCAGAATCTAATGTATGTGCCCAACCGCTGAGGCCCATCTCCTGGAAGGTGCCCACCCTGCTGGTTTACCAGGCACAGAGTAATACCGTCCAAGAACAACGGTCAACTCTTGACACATTTAACAATATGAATTTCTTTTCTTTTGTGTGTGTGAGCTTTTTGCCTACATGTACGGCCATGCACCATATGCTAACAGTGCTCATGGGAATCAGAATAAGAAAATAGATTCCCTTGTAACTGGAGTTACAGATGGTTGTGAACCATCGAGTAGGGGCTGGGAACTGAACCCAAGTCCTCTGAAAGAGAAACAAGCGTTCTTTCTCAACGGCTGAGCTATCTCACCAGCCTCTGGTCTCAGAACTCCATACTAGCAGGTTCATTGAATTCAACACACCAACAACTTGGAGGCTGCTTTCTTACTTTAGAGTTCAGCCTTCCTGTGGAAGAGGGGAAACAATGGCCCGGGAAGTAGCTGCCAATCTCTGGCACCTTGTGCCTTGCATTCGTCTCCCTGGTTTTTCCAAAGCACTGTTTTGAATAACTAACTCTCAGGTTGTTCTTCCCAAGACACTAGTTCATTCCCATCAAAGGGGGGACTGTGGACATTTATCGTCATCAGGGAGGCCATGGAAAGAAGGCCGCCCTTCTGTTTGACTCAAGGGAAGAACAAACATCTATAGAAAATCTTATTGTCAAATAGAGGATAAGTGAAAAGCAAATACCCAGCATTCCACCTCAACATTACCACCTTCTAATCCCCAGCAGAATCGTACAGGCAAGTTGTTCTTAGAGATGTTCTGTATTACTGTGTAACAGATAAAATTACTGTCTACTACTGACCACATCCAAAGACCTCCTTCACCTACCGTAACTGTGGTTAGAAGTGGGAATCACACAGGAGCTTTGGATCAAATAATAAACTAAATGCCGTAGCATCACTTTAATAAACTTTACTAAGCAAATAAATGACTCTTCCTTTAAAGCAAGGACAGACTTGGTCATTTAATTATGTTAGTCTTAAAGCTTTAGAAATACAAAGGATGGGGCTGGAGAGATGGCTCAAAGGTTAAAAGCATTGCCTGCTCTTCCAAAGGTCCTGAGTTCAATTCCCAGCAACCACATGGTGGCTCACAACCATCTATACTGGGGTCTGGTGCCCTCTTCTGGCCTGCAGACATACACACAGACAGAATATTGTATACATAATAAATAAAATAAATAAAAAAAAAGAAAAAATAGAAATACAAAGGAATTCTGCTGGGAGGGGGTGGCACACACCTTAATCCCAGCATACAGGAGGCAGAGGCAGGCAGATCTCTGTGAGTTTGAGGCCAGCCTGATCTACCGAGTGAGTTCCAGAACAGGCTCCAAAGCTACACAGAAAAACCCTGTCTCAAACAAAACAAAAACAACCACATGGGTGTACATCCACCCTTTCACCCTGGATGCTACTTTCTTGATCTTACTAAGCTGCCATTCTTTCCTCTAGTAGAAAAAATAATAATAATAAAGTTTCCTGGTGTTCATATTAGGAAATTTTGAATACAATTTTTTAAATAGAGAGTTCATACTGAGTTGGTGTTCAAGACGGCCATATCCTCCCCCTTGCAAAACTCTGAAAATAATTCTGATAAAAAGAGCAATCCCACTTGTGAGCGAGCCAGATGGCCGAGTACTCCTTCATCGAGTCTGTTAGCTTTCCTGTTGCCTCCTTGGAAGAGTCTCCCCAGGAAAACACATGGCCATGGCACTTGGTGGCAGAGTCAGTAAGCTGTTTGGAAACACGGCCTATCCACCCAACTCCTAGGTCTGCCAAGGAATGGCTTGCTTCTTGTCCTTTGGGATAATTTCCCTGGCAGAGCAACTCTCCTTCTGGATGACTAAATATATCTCTCGTGGTCAACAGAAAGAAAACACTGAGGCTTCTTCACGAAGCATTTAGAGGAAACCTCAGAGCCGACCCACATTCTCTGGATCCACGAAGTGAGCGGAGTCGGGTGTGTCCCGAATGGTTAGAACACTCATCTTTGGAAAAATTCTGCTAGTCTACTACATGTTTATTTGTAGAGATGTTCACTAAAGCATAGCAAGAAATGCTGGAGGCCACATGATGAAGGAGGCTTCCTAGAGCAGCAGGAAGTGGTAGTCGGGTGAATAATTTGAAATCTCATACCATCTCACTTCCTCTAAGTAATTGTCATATCCCAAAGCATCCTGGTAGCTAAAGCTCAATCTTGGAACTGAATGGCTGGTACTAGGCTAAATATATATTGCCTAAGATATATATGTGTCTTTACTTTTTTTTTTTTTAAACAAGCATGGAGGTTTAAGACTTTAATTCCAATGGAAAAACTGAGGTAGAAGGATCAAAAATTCAAAGTCAGCTTGGGCAATTTTGTGAGACCTGGTCAGGGATACAGCAGAGGGGAAAAAGCCCTTGCATAGGTTCAGTCCTCAGCACTCCACCCCACAATGAAGGTTATGATCTTGTCAAATTTAGACTCACTGACAGCTGCAGGAGTTGATTAGAACAAACACTAGCATAGACTATCGTCTGTTCTTCACATAGGCGTGGCATTCTCCTAATGGAGTGAAGCACCCATGGATGTTTTGCAGAGTGAGTCCTAAAAACTCCTTGGAAGAACAATGTAGGTGATGGCGTGTGTGGTGTGTGTGTGTGTGTGTGTGTGTGTGTGTGTGTGTGTGTGTGTATCTGTTAGAGAAAGGGCTGCTGCTTCTTTCACATGTAGACAAGGATAAATGCATGAAAAGTACTACTAAGTGGAAGTACTCATTCAGACCAAGCACCATGTACCACACTGGAACTTCATGACTTGGTTTTACCAAATGCTCCCCTGACTCTGTCCCAAGCTCACATTCAGGTACTGCGATTCAATTCATCGCACTTAAACCATAAGGCTCCATGGCGTATTGATGAGCAGAGTTTCCTCCTTTGGTAGATCTTTTGAAAACAGTCTCTTTGTAGTGACTCAGCAATTAATCAAAGCAAAGCTGTGCCTTCTGAGATGACGTTTTCAGAAGTGAACGCTGGTGGTGACCCTTCCCACTGATTCCGAATTCACTGTACCTGCCGCCGTGAACTGTAATCTGTCTCTTGCAGTGCCCGAACTTGCTTCAGATCCGTGTGTGCTCAGATTTTGTGCTGTGTGTGAAAACAGACGTTTATAAAAGTGTTTGTTACCCATTGTACCTCTTAGGTATAATCAAAGAGATCCAGTATGTGGTAAGATTGAAACAAAAGGTTAGATTCAAATAAAATCTCAGCTCTTCCTTGGCCTCAGAATTTGACCACTAATGAATTCTATTTATTTGTTTATTTATTTGTTTCTTTGAGACAGGGTCTCTCTACCTAACTCTGGCTGTCCTGGAACTCACTCTGTAGACCAGGCTAGCCTCAAATTCCTAGAGATCTGCCTGCTTCTGCCTCCCAAGTGCTGGGAGAGAAGGAATGAGCCTTCCTCAATTTTAACTTCCCTCTCTCAGCATACTAAGGAACCAGTTTTTTCCACAGGAGTCTACAAATTTTAAGATTATGTTTTTCAAAGGACATCTTTATCGCAGTCTAGTTCATATGCAATAAAGGCCACCGTTTGAAATGTACAGCTCAGTTGGTTTTAATATCTGTTCAAGGTTGTGTAAAAATCACAACTATCTAATTTTAGAATATTTCATAGCCCTAAAAGAAACCGCACATCCATTAGTAATTGGTCTTCGTGCTTGCCTCCTCCCCTCTCTGGCTATCACGAATCTCCTTTCTGTTTCTATCGATTGGCCTATTCCTTTCACATTAACGGGGTCACACACTATGTGGCCTTTTGTGCCTGGCTTCTGTTACTCAGCATAATGTCTTCAAGGTTCATCCACAGCACATATTAGTCAGGGCTTCATTCTTAGTGGCTAGCTTCCCAACATTTAAAAGAAAGGCAGTTTTGACTACTGCACGAAGGCATCAGCTCTCCCCAGGGAGCTGCAGAGTCCTGAAGTCTACCCATTGAGAAGAGACCATTCACCATTAGTAGAACATCGAGCTTACGCTGCTGATCCTTCCAGAATGGTGATCCCATTCACTTTTAATTTTTCGAATTTGTGCACAAAACAGTTGGGAATGCTTCATCTGCCCTGGTTTTCTCTGTCTAGTTTAGTGGACACTGCCATCAACACACACCACAACCCTTTCTGGGTAAAAGGAAACGCTCCCAATGTGATTCCAAATGTGATTTATCTCTTTCTCTTTATTGTTTGAAAATTTCATACATGAAAATAATGTTTTAATCAGATCTACCACCATTCTGTCCCTTTTCACTTCTCCTATATCCCCCGTACTAAGTTTTTCTCCTGGCTTCAAGTATTCTATTTTAAACTCACTAGGTCCACTCAGTGCTGCCAGTATGTGCACTGGTGCAGGGCCACCCACTGGAACATGGATAGGAGAGGGGCTTAAGTGGTCTCACTTCTAGCTGAGGAGATGTTGGCAAGTGATGGCTGTGAGGGTAGAGAACCAGGCTTCAGATTCCTCTTTTAGTGGGTGATCTGCTGGGTTCTTACTACAAGGCCTACTGATCATGACTTCTGCCCTCTGTTTCCATAGGTGGAGGAGGAAGGAAACTTTACAAAGCGGTGTTTTACCATGGAAACCATAAATGGTCAGTCTCCATGCCCTTGCCTCTTCATAAAGATTGCCTTTTCCACTTTTAAACATGGCACCGATTCTTCTTCCCTATAGTACACCCTCCAGTTATAAGACTTTAGGCTGATTTCCTTAGAGCCAGATATGATTTTATTTGAGTATAACTTTACATTTTTTACCTAACTTCAGCATACTCTTGGTGCAATAGTACCTAGACAACTGAAGACTATACAGACGGCTCCCTTAAAACACAACCCGTCTGAGTTTGATTCTGTCTCAGTAGATCTGGCATGGAAACCACAAATCTTTTATCATGAGTAAGTACTCTTGGTGGCATGAGTAAGCACTCTTGGGACTATGAGTAAGCACTTTTGGTCCCATGAGTAAGCACTCTTGGTCCCATGAGCAAGCATTTTTGGTGCAATGAGTAAGCATTATTGGTCCCACGTTGACATAGGGGTTTCGCTGAGAGCCTCAGAAATGCTGTCCTAGGAGCTTCCATTTAGAATCAGCCTCAGACTCCATTTCAAAAATGTCCCTCTTAAATATTTATGCATTCTTATATATTCTCGAACACAGAAATGCTGCATGAATGATAGTATTGAAGAGGACACAGACTTGAGGTTGTTGTATCTCTTTCTGTCTTATGGATGTCAGTTTGAATGAAATGACAGCTGTTGTTGCTGGATCAGGATCATGCAGGGTTCAGAGTGAAAGAGCTGACAAAAGAATAAGCAGAGAGGAAAAGTCAATCTATCAGGTTAGTATTTTGAGAAAATCAATTGGTGGACAAAAGAAATGCTTTCTTTACTATTTC
>NW_004949096.1:21230834-21263227 GCF_000317375.1 Microtus ochrogaster | reverse complement strand
TGTGTGTCTGTGTTCCTATACCAATATTCAGTTCCCTAACTTGAACTGTTTTTTGCTCTTGGCCCTGGGGTCCTTTTACAAATCTTCAGGTCAAATCTCTTTCACATGTTTTTGGAGTGTGGTGAGACAAGAATCCACCATGACCCTCAGGGCAGTAAGGCCTGGCCTGGCAATGTGCTCAGGTCATCTGGGAAAACAACTTGACTGGGTCGCTTGTTTTGATTTCACCAGCATATATTTGTGCAACTATTGATGTTGTTCAAAGGAAAAGCAATGTACATGACTGCTAACTACAACCAGCTACCAGAGCCTAGAACATCCCTTGTTCATGCAAAGACTATCTATATGTTTGTGTGTACTATCAGTTGATGGTCAGGATTCTTGAGAGTATTTCTCTCTTAAAAAAGTTTTCTGTCCTTGAGGAAGAGCAGTAAGATTTCTGTGTTTTACTTTGGACTCTATTCTTGAGCATCTGACACTAAGCTCTGGTTTTTCCTCAGGAGTTTACTCTGGAGTCCAAAGAGCGAATACGTGAGTTCCCAAAGAAGAAGGAACGGAGACAATGTATGAGCCAAATGGTAGCAATGGATTTGAGGCTAGGAATTGGACTAAATATGGTTCAGCATTCAAAAGCAAAACATAATCCAAGGGTCAGAGTTAGAAGAGAGACAGGAGCTAAACAAGGTCATAAAAATCTGCTCATATAACTTTGTGAGGAAATACAAGGCAGGTCAAGGCAAAATCAGAAGAAAACTCAGCCCTTATAGACAACTCAGTTAAATGTGCAGTAACCAAGAGATCTGCCTGCCCAAGAAGGCCATGAGATGGATCAGTCTCCAAACATAAGAGGAGTTTCCTATTAAAGAATAAGTTCTGGGTGTAGGATGTAACTCGATTGGTACCTTGCTTGCCTAGCATGCATTAGGTCCTAGGTTTGATTCCTAACATCCCATAAACACAATGTGGTGGTCCATTCTCACAATCCCAGCACTCAGGAGATGAAGGCAAGAGAACCAGACTACCAAATCTTATCCAGGTTCATAGCAAGTTTGAGGATTCTGGGATACCCAAGACCCTGCTCTAAGACATAGACACAAACAAACGAGAATGAATCAGTTCCCAGGCAACAAGTGTCCTGGTCCAAAGCTCCTTTCGCTTATTTGCTTCTGAGATTGACACCTACTTTTGAACTGGGAAGCAAAGGAAAATGAAGGGATGAAGGGCAACTAAGAGCACATCCCTCTTTTCAAGCTAGTGATTATAGATTCCAATATAGATGTGGAAATGAGAAAAAAACCACAAACAAACAAACAAAACCCAACCCACTGTGAAGGATGGCAGATAAGCATCATGTCCGAGGAGAAGCTGCCCTGGAATCCTCTGCCTGAGCTTGGGATCCTCCCATGTGCTCACAGTGTCCTTTCCTCCACCTGCCACAGCTTCTGTCTCATTGGTGATTGGCTAGTTCTACGTTCAGGCTGCAGCCACCTTGAATGAAATCATGGCAACTTGATCATTTTTTTCAAGACGTTTTTAAAAAAAGAATTTCATATCCGAGCACTGTATCTACATCATTTTTACCCAACCCTTTCCTCCCATGCTGCCCCTCTTAAATACATGACTGCTTCTTTAATTATTATTTTTGTTATACACACACACACACACACACACACACACATACATGCTGAGTCCAGTTAGAGTTGCTCATATATAAATTTAGGGCTGACCACTTGGGACTGGATAATCTATCAGGGCCTCGTCACTGGAGAAACAGGTTCTCCCTCTCTGAGCTGCCACTCACTGCCTGTAGCTCTTTAGCTGAGAGTAGGGTGTAACATGAGGGCCTGCTTGTTGGGGTTTCTGTCCTGCCCAGTTCCCACAGCCGGTAAATCACACAGAGGTCTACATAAGTTATAAACTGATTGGCCCATTAGCTCAGGCTTCTTATTAACTCTTATAACTTATATTAGCCCATTATTCTAGTATATGTTAGCCACATGGCTTGGTACCTTTTTCAGTGGGGCAGGTCATATCTTCCTTCTTCAGTGTCTGGACAGGACTGGGGAGGAATGGGCTTCTTCCTTCCCAGAATTCTCCTGTTCTCTTTGACCTGCCTCTACTTCCTGTCTGGTTGTCCCACCTATACTTCCTGCCTGGCTACTGACCAATCAGAGTTTATTTAAAACATAATTGACAGAATACAGAATTGTCCCACACCAGTAGGGCCTTGTCATATTCCCCCCTTGACTTGCTACTGTCACCCTGTTCTTGTGCAGGTTTTGTTTAGGCGACCACATTACTAAGATTTAATGGGTGTAACTTCCTGTCCTGTACAGACATTATTTCATTGCAGACATGCTGATCTGCTGGCCCTGAAAATCTTTCTGCCCCTTCTCCTACAATATTCCCTAAACCTTCGGTGTCAGTGCTTTGTAGCCGAGGGATGGACACCCTCAGTCAGTGGTACTCTACATTTTAACCAGTTCCTGTAACAGTCTCTGCCACTGCAAAAAGAACTTTCTTTGCTGAAGGGTGAGAACTACAAGGATAGATATGCAGAATACAGTTGGTAATTCTACTGGTTTAGGAGGGTGGTAGTAGTGTGTTCTTCTCCAGGGCCCATGACATCACCAGCCCACTGTGTCTTGGCTGACTTTACAGTACTGGGTATGAATACTCTACTATTGAGTAGGCTTTAAGTTCAATGAAGGGCTGTTGGTTGTCCCCAAGATGTAAGTGCCACTATTGCACTCTTGTGGATAGTTTGAGTGTTCGTCACAATTACAGTTCATAGGCTTTAAGATGGGTAGGATTTTTAACCATTTTTCTCTCTTCACAGCTCATATTACTCCTTGAGATTCTATAAACAGTAGTCTTCAGTGTAAAGGTCTCTCCTGTCCCTTTAAGAGACAACAGCAACAGCTGGTATGGCTGTGGGAGTCACTTGGGCTATCCTGACCAACAACTAGAAGGGAGGTTTCCCATACCTGACACTGGGCTTCCTGTTAGATAGTCATTGGCTCTCAGGAGGATCATTATCAGTCTGAGAATTATATACACACACACATACACATACACGCGCGCGCACACGTACACACACACACACATGCACGCATCATATAAGTATTTTAAATAAGTATAAAATGCTGCTTCCCTGTGGATTTTTCCATTCCCCTTAGAGTTCTTTATCCCTCCGTCTCCCCTATAATGCTTCCCTTTTCATGAAGGGAAGCAGCATTTTATACTTATTTAAAATACTTAGATGATGCATGCATGTGTGTGTGTGTATGTGTGCGCACGTGTGTATGTGTATGTGTGTGTGTGTGTGTGTGTGTGTGTGTGTGTGTGTGTGTATAATTCTCAGACTGATAATGATCTGATCCTCCTGTCTATACCTCCCAAGGACCTAGATTACAGGGTGCACTCCAATATCCAGTTCTTTGTGTTTGTTTTTAATTTTTATTTTATGTGCATTGGTGTTTAGCCTGTATGTATGTCTGTGTGAGAGTGTCAGGTCTTGGAGTTACAGACAGCTGTGAGCTGCCATGTGGGTGCTGAGAATTGAACCAGGGTCCTTGGAAGAAGAGTTAGTGCTCTTAACCACTGAGCCACCTCTCCAATCCCCCATGTCCAGTTCTTGTTCAGTAATTGTCATACAATATATTTGGAGCACTTCCTTAGAACATTACTGCTTGTTTTATTTAGCCCTGGCTCTTTTTCTTTTTACCCTCCTCTTCATTTATTTATTTGTGTATGTCTGAGTGTGTGCATTGTGTGTTCACATGTAGGTGGAGCATGCTTGCATACATGTACTTGTGAGGGTACAAAGATGATTGAGCGTGTCTTTCTTGATCACTCTCTACTTTTTTCATGGAGACAGAGTCTCCCAATTGAACTCAGAGCTCACTGATCAGCCAGCTTCCCCCAGGGATTCCCTATTTTTGCCACCGAGTGCTGGGACTACGGGCTGCCCACTTCCTCTGTGGGTTGGGGGATCAGAGCTCCAGCACACAGGCTGACACAGCTAACACTTCACCCCTCATCTCCCCAGCCCCAAGTCTCGATTGTTTAGCAAGTGAGAGTTTATTAGAAAAAATGAGTATATAAGCTTAAACTGGAAAATAAAATTATATATCAATATCTCTTTATGTATCATAAAAATAAAGTTTCTGGACTCACACAACAAAACAAGGGTGTATCTTAAGGAATCAAGTCTGAAGAAAATATTCATCTCTCGCTTTTAATCGTGTTCTAAGATGTTACTAAACCTGAGGCCGTTCTTATTTACACAGCAAGATAATCTCCTATTCTTCTGGAAAATTTCAAAACATGGCCAGCATGTTTTTTGATCAGCTCCACTTCCTGTGGTGGGGTTTAAACACCACGCCAACTTTCATTAGCTGCTGAAGTTTCCAGACCTCGGGATCATTTGATCATCTTGTAAAACAGATAGCCAGAACATCTTTGCTAAATGTCACATATGCTGATTTTTTACAGAGAATTAAAAAAAAATAGTCACAACCTATCGTAAATGGCTCTAAATCTCAGCACACAGAGTTATCAGCGGTATCCCCGGGGAAGCCTGGGAAGTCCCTCTTGCCTCACGATGACTCTAGTGATTACAATATTTCACCCTGGAAAATAGTGTTCCCTCTCCCCTCCCAGGTTCCGACTGTCCTTCTGGCATCTAAGTGATAAAAAGTGGGAAAGAATGGATCAAAACTACAATTTTCATTTATTCAAATTGACGATGAGCTGGGATGGAATTAAAAGTTAGTAATTTGTCCAGAATTAGTAGTCCTCCAACATTGCCAATCGTAGAATAAAATAACACAGCGTACTCCAACCCCGCTTGACTACGGTGCGATTCTTCAGGGATGCCAGCAGTGCTTTAAGATCTCCCGCAAGAAGAGCACCCATATTGCAGAGTACCAGCAGGGCTGGACCACAGAGCTGGCCTCATGCGGCTCACAAACCTCTTTTCAAAACTGCTTTTAAAGTAAATTCTTGGTATTTCATTTTGTTCTTTTAGCTTGCCATTTGACTCCCCTTGAGGGAAAACCAAATCCTGTGTATTCAGATTTTGTTCGTGTTCATTATTTTCGCCCTATGTATGATGAGCCTAGCCCCGTTTTACAGATGTGTTAATAGGCACGGGACACGGCAGGATGGTATCTCCTTTGTAAAACAGCAGGAATAACCAACCACTCGTTTAAAAACGAAGTCCAACTGGCTTCCACTCTTAGACACTCAGAGCACATCTGAGTCAAATCCTCTTCCTCAGAAGCCTTGTGTTACAGTTTCCATGGGAAAACTACAGAAATGCTCAAATGTGGGCATGTTATAATTAGAACCAAACGTGGGCTTTATAGGACCTGTCAGGATGTTTCTAGGAAGCCTGCTCAGTGTCGGCTTCCTGAGACATCCTTTTCCACAACCGTGACTCATTCCTGCTTCTCCTAACTCACCCCCACTTGTTCTGGGATGGACGGAGTCCCCCATGCTGCGGAGACCAATGATGATGCTGGTGTCCGGTGATGAACAAAAGCACCCGCCTAGGTCTTGTGGAAGTGGAGCGAAGGATTTTTTCATGACACATTTGAGGCCAGCAATATGGCGGGCGTGTATTTATCACACATGGAGAGACTCATTTCTTTGGCAACCAAGCCTAGCCCACTCGCTAATCCCCTTAAGCCCTTCCATTCCAACTCCTTTCTTCCTTTCAGGAAAACACGGTACAAATTCTCTGCAAAACAATGAATCTGCTCCTCAGGGGAATGTACAAGTCAGAAAAGCTTTTAAGAAGAGAAAGAGCCAAGGCCTTTGCATAAGCAGGCCCAGCTGCAGAGCCTCCAGAGAGGAGGGTGGAAGACCGCTCCCTGCAGCCCTGGCCCAAACCTCCCAGCTACCGCCTGTCTCCGCTGTCTTCCCACAACCCCAACCCACACCTCCGGGACTGCACCCTTGTCATTTTCAGGAAACGAGCTGTTCAGAGTCCATCCTGGCATTTCTATGAACTCACAGAAATAATCCATTGACTCACAGAACCGAAAGAGATGATCTAGTCACTTTTATTTTTAAAATGATAAAAATGCAGCCAGAACAGTTCCTCTGACCTACCCAGGCAGGCTCACTCAGCTCTGGGGGCAGAGGCAGACTAGGATCCGGATCTCGGTTCCCCTGTTCTATTGCCTTTTATCCTGAGCCTGTAAAAAGGTAACCTCTGGGTAGATTTGCTGTTTTCTGCTGAATCCTCCTGTTATTGTTTCCCCACAACGTTCTTCCGGTTTTGTGATAGTCATGACCACACAGTTGAGCCAAAACTGATCCTAAAGAGGCATGTCTAGTACTTGTTAAAACAAGAGGACGCAAGGCCTTTCCTTGGAGGGTTCTTAAACGAGTTTTTTTTTTTAATTAATAATAATAATAAAAAAAAAAGAATCAGTTGTTTCCCAAATGAGTTTTCTGGTGCGGCCAGTTTGGGGATTAACATCATAAAGCGACACTGGCAGACAAAAAGAATCTTTGATGGGCAGGGTACCCCAACAAGAATAGAAGAGACATGCTGGGTACCAGGAATTTTGCCTCCTAGCTGCTTTTTTTAGTGGGTTAACCACCAGACCACACTTCCTCTCTCTGAGAGGCAAGGAATTAAAATCAAAGGTTTACCACTGATTCATGCTGCCTGCTCACTCTGCTTATTGCGACATGCTGTGACCCTCTGCACTAAGGCTTGGAAACAGATGTGGGGAGTGAGCAGCCTGAAGGTCTGCAGGGTGGGAGAGGCGAGAAGGCAGCTGGCCAGGGGAAGAACTTCCTCTGCTGCTCAATTTTCAGCAGGAATGGAAGTTAGTCTAAATTGTTACCATGCAGATCTGGAATCTTTTTTTTTTTTTTTTTTTTTTTTTTGCAATTGCCTGGCTCCTATTCCAGGCTTGCTTGCTTGCTCATTCTGTAGCAAGAAACCTGAAAACTTGGTAATGCAGGCTCCTGGCCTGACTTGCCTCTGCCCTCCTCTGAATGCATATTACGAAGCGGCAGGTTTAGCCCCTGGCCCTTCCCTCGTGCACACATTAAAGGAAGAACGGAAATGCTAAGCTGCTTGACCAAGGTTCCACTGGTTTCAGTACTGCAGTTGTTTGATTAAAAGTGCAATCAAGCCATCCTCCACCACACTTGCCAGGTTTTTTTTACTATATTCTCATCATTAGGCAGCTGAAAAAAAAATGTTTGGGCTTACTTTTTCCCATATAAATGAGTGTTTGATGTGCTCTTAGATGTGTGGCTTACTATGTCAAGGTTTATCAGAAATCAGAAGCTTTTGAGTGCTGTTGATTATAGAAACGTTTTTGTGACTATTTGGCACAGCCAGAGGCTCTTTGAGGGGGGAACTGAGATTGCAGCCTTGGTTTTCACTGCACATTACAAATGTGGTTGTGCTTAACTGCCACAGGATGTAGCAACTGGATTCTAGGTCCGTCGAAACAGAGGGCTGCCCGACTTAGCAAACTAAACAAGATAACCGTGTAAATGTGAATTGCAGACTTTACCAATGATAATATAACTGTCTCATGTAATACTTGAGACCCATATAAAGAGCATTCATTGCTGATCTCGAGTTCAAACCCGCCAGCCCCGGTAAGGTCCTTCCCAATGGCACCAGGATCTCCAAAATTCTTAACAAAGATTAGTACAACACAATCGCCTCTGTCCACAAGGTTTCAGCATGGCTGCGGGGAGGAAGTGGGCTGTCATACAACAATCCTCTGACTCTGGAATAAGTGCTTTCCCAGAAGGTACAAGGATATGTGTAGGATTCAGAGGCAATGAGAAAACAAACAAGGCCACCATGGCCAGGAAGGTTCTCCAGAGTCACTCACGTTTGAGTTCAGTTTTAAAGAATAAGAAATTCTTTATACAGAAAGCAAAAATCTAAAAGAATATGGTCGGTCCAGCATGGCTAGAGTATCCAACTAGAAGGCAGGGTTTGTGGCCGTGAACAGGTGAGGCTTAAGGGAGTAGCTAGTAAAAGTCATTTTCGTCTACCTTTTTGGTAATGGTGGGCTATAGAATAGACATGGCTAGATGAAAATACCAACAAATTAAGACTATAAATTTCAGAGGAAATGCCCAGTTAAGGAATGTCTGGAGACTGTAGTCTCAAGGAAAGAACATATCTCTGTAGAAGGAAATCACAGGTGTGAAAATTAAAGTTATAGTTAAAAGGGGGGGGGTCCCAGAGGGTATTTGGGAATCATAGCAACAATCTTGGAGACGATAAATAAAATGTATGGATAGCTAACCAAAGTTATCAGGATAAAAAGAATGAGGACAAACAAGGTTAGTATTAAGATTGAGAGGCATGACATTGCTACACACCTGACAGTTATTTTAAAAAGGAAATTGGTAAATACTACAATAACTTTATGCCAATAAGTTTGATCACATGGACGAACTAGACTTACTTCTTGAGACACATGTACAATTAAATCTTACTAAAGAAAAGTAGGCAACATGAATAGTCTTCTATGAGTCAAAGCACTGACATATTTTAGGTAAAGCATTTTCACTAAGGAAACCTTAAGCCAAGATAACCTTACTAGGGAATTCTACAAGGGGGGGGGGGTGAATACTGATTCTCAACAGAAAATTCCAGAAAATTGAAGAGGGAATACTTTCTTATTCATCCTATGAGGCCAACATTGTCCGATGCTGACATGACATGAGGGACAAGGGCAGAAAGAAAAGACCTTGTGACTGTGTCTCCTGGAGATTGAGAATTCTCAAGGACTTACATCATCTTCCTAAATTTAACCAAAGCTGTCTTATATTGATGAAGCAATGGACAAACATGTATCGGTATAGATACTTGCTTTTGACAAAAAAAAAAAGGCATTTCAGTGAAGAGATTGTTTTCTGAAAACAGTTGTGTTTTAACACATGAAAATGAAATCACGTCAGTCAGTACATCCAACTGTATAAAGATTCACTAATGTAAAATATAACATAAAAAAACGTTTTATTTTGGGGTTTGGTTTTTTTCTTTTTGTTTTTGTTTTTGAGATAGGATCACATGTACCCAGGCTTGGCCTCAAACTTCCTATGTAACTGAGACTGGCCTTGAACTGCTGATCTTCCTGCCTCTGCTTCCCAAGTGCTAGGGTTTTGGGGGTATTTTTTTTTCCTCTCTCTGTGTAATTTTCATATTACATCCCAACAGCAATTTCCCCTCCCTCCCTTCCTCCCAGTCTCTCCCCTGCACCTCCCCTCTCCTGCAATCCACACCCCCTCTATCTCACCTCAGAAAAGAGCAGGCCTCCCAAGGAAAATAAGCAAACATGGCATATCATGTTACATCAAGATCAGGCATATGCCATCACAAGGCTGGACGACACAACCCAGTGGGAGGAAAAGGGACTCACAAATAGGCAAAAGAGTCAGAGACAGGCCCTGCTCCCACCGCTAAGCATCCCACAATAATACCAAGCTCCTTGGCTATAACATATATCCAGAGGACCTAGGTCAGACCTCTACAGGCTCCCTGATCTCTCCAAGCCTCCAGGTGTCCCGGTCAATTGATTCTGTGGGCTATGTTCTCATGGTGTACCTGGCCCCTCTGGTTCCTCTGATCACTTCTCCCCCTCCTCTGAAGAACTCTGCACCTGTTCCCATCAGTTGCTGGATGAAGTCTCTCTGGTCTCTTTGATGAGGATTCTGCAAGGCTACCCCATCCCAGAACACCCTTTAGACAGGGCATACTGTAGTTTGAAGATTTTGTGGTATGCCAATTCCTCTACTTGAGGCCTTCCCTGATTACAGAAGATGGCTGCTTTCAGCCCCATGTCCCCGTTATTAGGAGTCTTTCTAGAGTTACTCATAGACTCCATGGAGTTCCCACTGCACTAGGTTTCCACTTTGTCCCTGAAATACTTCGTCGGTCACTTCTCCCAGTATTTGCCCCTTTCCCTACTTGATACCTCCTATTCCCAACCCCATCTGCCCCTGCCAACCCACAAAATCTACTCTATTTCCCTTCCCCGAGGAAATCCATGTGTTTCCCCTTAAGCCCTCCTTGTCATTTAGCCCCTCTAGGCCTGTGGACCTAGCATGATTATCTTTTACTTTACAGCTAATATCTACTTATGAGTGAGGACACACCATGTTTGCCTTTCCGTGTCTGGGTATCTCACTCAGGATAAGTTTTTTCAAGTTCCATCCATTTGCCTGCAAATTTCATGATGCCATTATTTTTAACAGCTGAGTAATACTTCATTGTATAAATGTACCACATTTTTTTTATCCATTCTTCAGTGGAGGGACATCTAGGTTGTTTCCAGTTTCTGGCTTTTACAAATAAAGCTGCTGTGAACATAATAGAGCAATTGTCCTTGTGGTATGAACTGAAAATCCTTTGGGTATATGTCCAAAAGTGGTATAGCTAAGTCTTGAGCTAATCGACTCTTAATTTTCTGAGAAACCGCCATATTGATTTCTAAAGTGGCTGTACAAGTTTGCACTCCCACCACCAATGGACGAATGTTCCCCTTACTCCACAACCTTGCCAGCATGAGCTGTCACTTGTGTTTTGATCTTAACCATCCTGACAAGTATAAGATGAAATCTCAGAGTCTCTTTGATTTGCATTTCCCTGATAGCTCAGGATATTGAACGTTTCTTTGAGTGTTTCTCAACCATTTGATTTCTCTATTAAGAATTCTGTTTTCTCCATCTATGGTGATTGAAATTTTTGCTGGGTATAGTAGTCTGGGCTGGCATCTGCTTAAACCCCTTCTAGCTTCTAGAGTCTCCATTGAGAAGTTGGGTTTAATTCTAATAGGTCTGCCTTTATATGCTACTTGGCCTTTTTCTCTTGCAGCTTTTCAGATTATTTCTTTGCTCTGTATGTTTACAGTTTTGATTATTATGTGGTGTAGGGACTTTTTTTCTGGATCAATCTATTTGGTATTCTCTTAACTTTTTATATCTTTTTTTAATTGCTTGTTTGTTCCCTCTGCTTCTTTTTTTAAATTTATTTAAACTGCCTTTTATATCTTTATAGGCATGTCCTTCTTTAGGTTGGGATTTTTTTCTATAATTTTATTAAATATATTTTCTGGGTTTCTGAACTGTAATTCTTCTCCTTCTTATATTCTTATTATTCTTAGGTTTGGTCTTTTCATAGTGTCTCAGATTTCCTGATATTTTGCATCAGAAATTTTTTAGATTTAATATTTTCTTTGATGGGTGAATCTATTTCTTTTTTCATAGCTTTAATACCTGAGATCTCTTTTATTCTGTTGGTGTAGATTGTGTCTATAGTTCCTGTTTGCTTACCTAGATTTTTCATTTCTAGAATTTCCTCGATTTGTGTTTATTTATTGTTTCTATTACCATTTTCAAGTCTCAAGCACTTTTCTTCACCTGTTTGTTTTCCTGATTTCCTAGGCATAGTCTTTAAGAGACATTGATTTCTTCCAAGTTTTTGTTTCTCTTTTCTTCAATTTCTTTAAGGAATTTTTCATTTCCTCTTTGAGGACCTCTATTATATTTATATAGTTTTTATTATATTATATAGTTATAAAGTTGGTTTTAAGGTCATTTTCTTGTTTCAGCTGCATTGAGATATTCATGTCTTGCTGTCACAGGATAGCTAAGCTCTGGTCATGCCATATTGCCATGACTGTTGTTGATTGTGTTCTTACACTGGTGTTTAGGCATTCAGGTTTAGAATGAATGTAGATCTAAATGCTGATCCCTGATTTTGTCTTTGCTGGATGGGTGTGTTGTTCCTGGGTTTCTGCTTCCTCTTTGGTACTCTGGTCTTTGTGTCCCGGATTTCTGGAGGCTGGTTTGACCTACTCTGACCTAGCAGGGAGTCTCTGTCCAAGTTGGGAGCTGGACTCTGGCAGCTAGCTTGACCTTTGGTGCAGCAGAGGGTCTTGGCCCAAGTTTAGTGGTGGGATACAGTGTTGAGGAGGGAGTGGGGTATGGGGGCACTGAATGAGTGGAGGAGGTTCACTGGTGGGCTGCCTATCTGTGGTCTCTGGTCCAGCTGGAGTCTCTGCTTGAGTTTACCTGGTTTTTTTTGTCTTGCTTGACCTTGCCCTTGTTCTTCAAACTGTTGAGCTCTGTGCCTATTCTTTTAACTGGAGTAGACAGCTCCTGGGCAGTGGAAGTCTGCCTGAGCTGGGGACAGAGGCCCAGCGGTGCAGTGGGCAGTGAGGTGGGGGAAGGACAGTGGATGGGTCTTTGGGAACTAAATCTAGGGTGCGGGGCCTTGCAGCTGGTAGGCTGTTCATTTATCTGTTCTTCTGACCCCGAGTGCTGGGGTTACAGGAGTATGCTACCTGGTTGTACAGTTTTCTATGAGAAAAAAAGGAAGAATTTTTTTTGGCCTTGGGCTGGGTTAAGATTCCTTAGGCAAAAAATAGAAGAACAATGTATAAAATGAAAAAAAAATGGCCTGATAAAAATGAAGAACTTTGATCTTTGGAGGGCATTGTTAAAAGGGTACAAAGAAGAATCACTAATTTGAATAAGATATGTGTGATCACATATCTGAGGGATAAATACCTGTGTCCAGAATATATAAAGAATCTTCAAAACTATAAGATGACAGTGAAGAACCCAATTTCTTGGCAAAAGATTCCATCAGACTTCACCAAAGAAGATGCAGATGGCTGATAAACATGGGAAAAGATCATTACTCATCAACAGATGGAAACATCAAAACATCAGTCACCAGGAAACCCAATCAATCACAACAGAATGACATACTACCACATGGCAACTAGAATGGATAAGATCTGAAAAGAGTAGCCACCCCAAGGGCTGATCAGGATATAACCCACCTGCAACTCTAACTCTGACGTGGGGACAGAAAGTGAAGAAGACATTCAGCTATACAAGAAAGACTGAGGGGAGCTCATGTAAAGACCTAAGTTCAATCATTACTGCCAACAACGTGGCAAACACATATCTACTATGCGCCCCAGCCATTCCAGCTATGGTATCTAACCAGGCAAAATGCCTCTATGAAAGCCTGCACATCAGTTATCAGAACAACTCTATTGCAATAGCCAAAAGATAAAATAATTCAATGCTCAGTGTTAGATGAATGAACAAGCTTCTCTGTAACATCTAATGGACAGCATTTCCTTGCCTCCAGCTGCGGAGCCCAGCACTGCCCCCAGAGCCTCTCTGGTCACAGTGGTATTGGTCACTCTCCAGGGTCTAGAACTGCTCATTAGTAAGACTGAGTAATTCAGAGAACAGGCCCGCGACAGCCGCGCACCCAAAGCTGCTGAGATGTGTGGGAGTCGTGTTTTCCAAGAGACCCCATCTGCCTTGCAGCCTTCACAACTTCCTACTGGTTTCTTTTTCCTCCAGCATGTTTGGACATCGTGCCTGTGTTCTTTTTAATTCTCCTAATTGCAGTGACTCAGTTTGTTTTTCTGTTGCCCACATCCTTTCCCCACAAACTGAGCAGACTAAAAATGTGGTACAGTGGAAAGAAAACCCAGACTCTAGTTCTGGGTTTTGATTTCAGCTTCCTATGCGACTCCAGGGAACTCACTCAAGTCATTTGTTCTGCTTTCCTCGCATTCAAGAGGCTGAGGCAGGAGAATAGCAAGCTGATGCTAACCTGGACTATAAAGCAAGATCCTGTCTTCAAACACAGAAACATTAAAGAAATTAATGGCTTAGGTTAACTCATTTCTAAAGTATATAGACTTACTATTGGTGATAAGGTGGATAACTTGTAATATACATAAGATATTTAGTAAGTATATGTATGTAAAGCATATTAGAAAATTACAGTTATTATTAAAGCTACAATGAAATTAGGAGATTTGAATATTTTTTATTTACTTGCTATTTGATGTGAGAAGTCCTTCTGTATATGTGTTGCTTTTATTGGTTAAAGAATAAAGAAACTGCTTTGAACCTATAGCAGGGCAGAATAGAGCTAGGCGGGGAAAACTAAACTGAATGCTGGAAGAAAGAAGGCGGAGTCAGGAGATACCATGTAGCTGCCAGAGGGGAAAGATGCACACTGCCAGTTGGAACCTTGCCAGTAGGCCACGAACCTCGTGGTAAAATATAAAATAATAAAAATGGGTTAATTCTAGATGTAAGAGCTAGCTAACAATATGCTTAAGCTATTGGCCAAGCTGTGATTTAAATAATAATAGTTTCTGAGTGATTATTTTGGAGCTGAGCAGCTAAGAAACGAACAAGCAGCCTCCTGCTACAACTATGTGTGTGTGTGTGTGTGTGTGTGTGTGTGTGTGTGTGTGTGTGTGTGTGCGCGCGCTCATGTGCATGTCCTACAGCATGTGAAGGTCAGAAAACAATTCAAGGGAGTTGGTTTTTTTTCTCCTTCCACCATATGATTCTGGGGTCCACACTCAGGACATCAGGCTTGGCGACAAGCACCTTTACCTGTTGAAACATCTTCTTGGCCCAGATATTTTAACTCACTTAATGTTAAGTAAAAAACTAAGCTGACTTAGGTATGATGATATCATAAAACAGGGAAGATACTTTACTATTGGATATCATTATATATTAATACGTTTCCATCTTTTGTCTCAGTGTTTCAAAAGAGGACTCCATTTTCCAGCCTTCTCCATGTTGAGTTAATCCTGTGCTTGATTCTGGCAAGCAAAATGGGAGCACAGGTCAGGTCCCATCCTGGAAAAGCTGCCATTGCCCTGCGTTCTATTCTCTTGTCATATACAAAGAGTTTAGAAGCATGAATCCTTAGATGGGAGAATGTGCCCATCATCCCAAGCTGGCCATGTGTGACTAAGAAACAGTAGGCATCTGTGGTGCTCACAGAGCTGTCCCCATTGATTGCTGTAGTATAGCTTATTCTGTCGCAAATAAGGATCCACCTAGCTCTAAAACTTCCTTCATTTTTTTCCACTCTCTTTCAGTCTTAACCAATACCTTTTCTGGTTCTCTGACTACAGATATATACCTTCAGAACTAACTTGCTTGTACTTTCCCTTCCAACTCCCTGTTTTTCCTTGGCTGGAACAGCCACTCTTACTATCTTATGTCTAATAGCCAGTTCCTGTCAAGTCCCAGGTCTACAAAGCAGGTGCTTTGTTTGAAGTTACACTTAGAAACCAACCCAGTTTGTAGCTCCAAGCAGCCAGAAGAATGTAAATGCCTGTGTGTTGCTCATACACATCTGACCATGCAATCCAGCTACACAATATAGATCACCATTCTCGTCTTTGCAAAAGCAGTTGTATTTGGAACCTTATCTTGGTTTGTGTATCTGCTTTTATTGTTTAATGGTCACAGACATCAAAAGAAGTATTTTTTTCAAGAATTTGAAATGAAGACCTGGGTATAGTCACAACCTCCTAGTTCAAACCACTGCCGTTGCTTTGATTTATTAGACAATCTGTCTTTGCTTCTTATCCAAAGGATATTAACTTTTGGTTCACTGTATGCCTCTAGAGCTTGGTCAGCATATTAAGTACTCTCCAGGAAATGGAGCTAAGACAGGCTTATGTAATGTAAGCTGGTAGACGCTTTTTATGACATAGTGTTCTTGTATTAGTTACTGTTGTTAAACACCATAACCAAAGCAAAGGAAGCATTTAATTGGGTTAATGGTTCAAGGGTGGACATCATAATGGCAAGGAAGGCATGGCGCAGGTGACTGGAGCGGGAAGCTACTGATCATATTTTAATTGCACATAAGAAACAGAAAGTATAAACAGGAAGTGGGTGTCGCTATAAGTCCCAAAACTTGCCCCCAATGATTCACTTCCTCCAGCAAGGATGAACCTGCTAAAGGTTCCACAACTTCCCCAAACTTGGGGCCAAGTCTTCAAACACATGAGTGTGTATAGAACGTTCCTCATTCAAACCACCACAGTTATCCTTACGCAGGATAGTGTTCTCTTGAGACTACTATCTTAAGAACAGTCTTGTTCTCTTAATGCTAAAAGAAGCCTATGCCCATTAGCATCACTGTCCACGACCCCTGACTCTACAGCTCCTAGTTATTGCTACTCATTAATACTTGCCCATTTGGGACATGATGTGTTCTTTGTGGCTGCTTATTTTCTCTTCACAGATGTCTTTGAGATTCACCAGGCTATCACGTGTAATCAACACTTACTAATTTTCAATTGATAGTTATTGTTCTATTGTATGGTATGTCTCTGTTTATCCATTCATCTATCGCTAAATGTTTGAGTTATTTCTACCTTTGGTAATAATGGACAATGCTGCTATAAATACTTATGTGCAGGCCCACATCTTCATTTTTCTTGGGCATATAAGTAGTAGAATTATTGGGGGATGTGATGGCTTATTACCTTGTGAGGGAGTACTAAACTGGTTTCCAAGGCAACACCGCTTTACCAGCAATGCAATATTTGTCATTATTCCTTCCTATAGGCATCCTAGGGGGTATGAAGAAGTATCTCATGAGAGTTCTGTTTTCACTTCTCTGATATACACACTGGTCATTTGTATCTCTTTTTTGGATAAATAGCTATTCAGAGCCTTTGTTTACTTTCCTTATTATTGAGCTATAAAAGCACTTTACATATTTAGACAGCAACCCTTAATAAGAGTGGTTTTCTAGGTTTCTTCCATGCCATAGATTTTCTTCTCCTTTCCCTGGTAGTATCCTTTGAAGCACAAAACAATGCATTTCTCTGAGGTCGTTTTGCTATTACTTTCCTTTTGCATTTGTGCTTTGGGTCTCAAATCTAAGAAACAACTGCCTGATACAACATCGTGTTGACTTGTGTCTATGCTACCTTCTCATCATTCCATAGTTTCATGTTTTACATTTAGTTCCTAGGCTGGGAAGGCGATGGTAGAAGTATCTCCATCTGTAGACTACACAATCTTGCACATAGAAAACTCTATGCATTTAATATATTTATTCTGTTCTGTATCATTCTTGAGGTAGAACAGAACTCCCTGATCCTCACATGTGGGCTCAATGAAGTGACTTCCTTACCAAGGATATATCATGATGGGGATGGGATACTTTACCCTGGAAAACCGACAGACACTGATTCATTCATACGGCCAAAGCAAGCACTAACAATGAAAAGTCAATGGATGGACATCCTTGCGAGAGCAACGAAAGCAAGGCTTTTACCTCTTTCACCTCCCAGTCTACTTCTGAGACTCACAGAACAAGTCCCAGTAGAGCGACACCTTACAGAGTGTATGTGCAGTTGTCTTCAAGATTGTCATGTATGCCATAAACAAGGGAAGTCTGAGAACGTGCCACATCAAGAAGAGCCAAAGAAGACACTGCAACCAAGTTTAACATGGAATCCCAGGCTCGGGGTACCTAAGAATCCCTCGCAATCTAGAATTTTCTGTAAATCTGAAACTTTCCATAAATGTTTATTATATATTTTCAGAAGCCTTGCCAGAGGGACTAAGCAGGGCTTTGAACGAAGTCAAAGAGAGCCTTACTTCTCAGGAGAGGACATGCCTCAGAATTCAACTCAAAGTTATCAAGTCTGGTTCAGAGGCATTGAAGAAGCAAGGAGTTTCAACCCAACTACAACTAAACAAATAAAACTACAAAAGAAAACTAAAATTCCTTAGAGCAGAAATATGATATATATACATATATGTATATCAAGTAGAACATACACACAGACACGCACACACATGCACATGCATACACACATGAACACACAGACACAGAGGCAAGGAAGAATGCCTGAAAGCAAAAAGAATTGGACTGAAGAGGTATTTCTCTGGCAGAATCTAGCACAGTGTCTTTGAAGTGCCCAGGTAAGAGGGCATCCGTGCGACACGTGACCCTCGTGTTGCCACACAACCGCACTGGCTCCTTTCCCCACATGGAAAGGAGGAGTCTACATGTTTATGTGATAAAAGCCCTGCGTTCGAGCTTGCATGACAATGTACTTTCGGCAAATGTACTGTATGAGTTAGATAAGGTGGACCGCTAATCCAAGTAAGATCCAAAAGAAGTTTCCTTTCCTTCCAAAGGATCAAGGACAGTGTTTGAGGTCTGCATGTCGTTTTTCTCCCCAAGCCCATGCAGGGTCTCAGGCAGCAGGCCCTGGCACCCTCTAGACTCTCGCTGTCGGTTGCAGCCATCTAAGCAAAGGCGCTGCGCAATGCAGGGGAAGGCAGACCCTTGTCTCAGAAACCCCCAAGTGACACGTGCCACTCTCACGGAAGTGCCTGACAAGAACCAACCACAGACTCTCAGCTGATCATAGATGGGAACATAGACTCTAGCACCCTGCTGGGGAGGGGGGGGAGGGATAAAAGGAAGGAACATCTTGAGCACTGGCAGAGCTGGGTTTCCACAAACCCACTCACACACAAAGAAAACGCCCACCTGCAGACTTTGAGAGGAAAATGTTCTGATTCCGCGAATGCGCACAAAGTTACTTCGCAAGTTATTTTGCAGTGGGGTTTGAAGCAAGAACCCTGAAATTGCCTCACGGTGCTCAGAGGCCTCTGAGCAGCAGGTGGATAAATGCAAGACCGCAAGCGGAGTGGAAGGCAAATGTTTACCCGCAGCGTTAATTCCTGCCTCTCGCTCTAGGAGCCAACACTAAGCTGAACTTGAGAATAGCATCACGCTACTGTCAACACTCTTGTCTCAATCTCTGTTGACTCCTGTTGCAATGAGACTGTGAAACGTGTAGGGACTCTTCATCCTCCTACAGCTCAAGACACTCGATCAAGGCATTAGACAAACCAGGATGTAGGTAAACATCTGCAAAACGTAACAGCCTTAGTGGCAAGGAACCTGATTGGCAGGTTGTGTTTTGGGGTTTGTCTGTGTTTGCTTTGTTTGTTTGACATAGGAAGAGACCTAAGGGATGAGTGACAAAGGTCCTTAATCCCTGTATCCACTCTGATGGAAGGAGAGAGAACACTGTGGAAAGGCTGTGAGTTTATCCCACAGGCAGGAACAGGGACTGGTACACAAAGAGGGAGTTGTCCAACAGTGACTGCCAAGGTTTTGGATTGAACAAGCTAGTTAAATCAAGCTATTTCCACCAGATCTTTGAAGACCTGTCTCCTTACTGTGTTAAGTAACTGCCTTCTTGAAATTAATGTGCAATATCAATTACTTCCCCTCAGGTTGCCTGTGTTACACTAGAGGTCTACTTAGAGTCATATTTGTGTCTTCAAAATTCCTGACTCCGAGTCTTACGTGTATCACGTCAACAGAGCTTCACAGAGCTCAACATACATACACATATATATGCATGTACATGTATATATATGTATTTATATGTTTGAGCAATTAGCTACTGGAGTGTGTCACACCTTCTTTTTCTCCTGATTTTCAAGTATAAGTCAATAGGTATAATGTTTCCAGACTGTAAATATACTCATACACACTAATTAGGCTTTTCAAAAAGAAACTAGGGCTGGGGTAAGATATGGCTCCACAGTAGGGTGCTTGCCTAGCACCCATGAGAGCCTGGGCTCAATCCTCAGAACCAACACAACATTAAACAAAAGCAAAGCAAGTAAATGTAATGACAATACTTCATTAGGTCTGCAAATAAGTCTTCTGCATAAAAGAAGTCTTTACCTACAACCCACTGGGAATAAAATGGAATTTTCTGGAACCGGTAGACATCTCTTTAAAAGACCTCAAAGTTAATCCTCCATGGAAGCACAATACAGGTATGGGTCACTGCTAGGGAAGAAGATAATTTTATTGTTGTTGGCTTTATTCAATGTTTTACTTGGTTACCTTATAGTAAAACAAAATCAGAAAATGAGAACTTTAAGAACAGGAAAAGGACAAAAATCACTGCAATTAATAAAAGTAGGTTTCTAGATAGATACTTTGTGATATAAAATATATAAAGCCTAAAAAATAATCAATATTAATCAATTATGTATATTTTTTCTAAAGATAATTTTCACTGTGGGACTACAACTCCTACCTCTACATCTATCCAAACTGTTCAAGATTTGTACATAGAACATTTAATATTAACGTGTAGGTCATAAGGGAAGCATTGTTTTAGCTTGAGAGCCAAATAAAGATTTTTGTAAATAAGACCAAAAAAAGACAAGCCTTTAAAAGAAAAGACTGGTACATTTGTTCTCACTAAAAGACTTAAATTTCTGTTTTCAAAAGACAATCATAAAAAAGAAAGTCACACTCTGCAAAAACTTAATTACAACATATGTGATTTTACAATATATTTTAAAATAAATACAAAGTGGTAACAAGTCAGTTAAGATCATCTTCAAGCTCCATAGACTCTGAGAAGGATTACAAAGACTGTTGAGAAGTCCCCGGCCCAGGACTCATATATGACACAGACAAAGTCCAGGGACACAGCTCACATCAAGGCAGTGACCACGCACACCAGTGACACAAACTACAAAAGGCAGTTTGTCAAAGAGAAAGGGAAATCCAATTACTCCATCCTGCAGGAACCTTGGGAAGGGAAGCTTCTTAAAACAACCACAAAACAAGAAGCCTCAAAAGCAAACTAATCAAGACTGCAATGAGAACACTCAGAAAGGACCACGAAATGCAATCAGACATAGAAGCAGAATCTACAACAGGGAAGGAAGGAATGGCAAGGAAATTATAAGATTCAAGTTCATGACCATAGGAGTGACTCACCCTCAGTGCTTGCTAATCTGAAGGCTGTAGGCAGATGTGGCAAGCAAGCGTTCTCACGTGCTGATGGCCATGGGAGTGGGAATCTAGGAAAACACGAGAAAAGCATATCATATACATAGATAAAAATGTCCCCATGAAATCTTTTACTGTATGTATAGTGAATATACACCCATAACAATGATGGGGGAGGAAGATGGTATATAGCTATTGTGAAAGGCGGTATCTAATAATACTGAAAAAATACCCCAAAGCCGGAACTACCATTTCATCCTGCATCCTAGAAAATGACACCCAACTGTGTCCTGAGTGTAGACGGATGTTAAGCACAGTACCCTGCCTGGTGAAAGCAGTATTGATTCTATGAAGGCTTATAAAAATCTTTTTTAAAAACCATTTTATTGGTATATTTTCCTTATGCATACTAGCAGATTTTCATACCTGTGTAGAATGAACTTTGGCCATATTCCCACCATAGCCCTTGTCTTTCCCTTTTCCTGCTTTCCTAATGATTGGGAAGTCATCATCCTCTGTTCCTCTAGAGGCTAGACAGCTTCATTTCTGGCATGGTTTGGATGACATGTTCCATGTAAGCCTCAGACATTTGAGTATTGGAGCCCCAATTTATGGCTGTTTGGGAAGATTAAGAGGTGTGGCTTTGTTGGATAGGGTGTCTTATGGGGCAGGTTTCAAAGATGTGCCATTTCCAGTGTATTCTTTCTGTCTCCTGCTTGTGGCTTCTTTATTCATTCATTCATTCATTCATTCATTTTACCTACCAACTACAGTTTCCCCTTCCTCCTCTCCTCCTGATCCCTCCCCTCACTTTTCTTCTACCCCCATCCTCACCCCATCCATTCCTCCGCTGGTCTCCAATCAGAAGGGGAAAGGCCTCCCATGGCAGTCAACAAAGTGTGGCCTATCAAGTTGAAGCAGGACCACGTTCCTTCCCCTTGCATCAAAGCTGGGCAAAGCATCCCACCATAGGGAACAGGTTCCAAAGAGTCAGTTCATCCATCAGGGACAAGTCCAAGACCCACAAAAAACCAAGCTGTACAACTGTCACCCACATAAAGAGAGCCTAGGTCCCTAGCTGTCGGTCCAGAGTCCATGAGCTCCCACAAGCTCAGGTTAGCTGTCTCTGTGGGTTTCTCCGCCATGATCTTGCCCTCTTAGCTCATTTAATACCTCCTGCTTGTTGCTTTTGAGATATAAACTCTAAGCTGCCATCAAGCTTTCACCCTGCCATCATGGACTCTAACCTTCTGAAACTGCAAACCCAAATTAAACAAAAATAACTAGTACAATTTTTATATGCATGTCACATATACATCCATGTTTTTAAATAGTCATATAAAATATAGTACCCACAAATGAGAGAAAATGAGAAAAACAGAAAAGCTATTCAAATACATAGTAATTTTAATGACCTTGATTGATACATATTAACATGGGTAAAACTAAAATACATAAATTTGGGTGGAGAATTACTAAATGGGGTGGTAGAAATTAAAATGTCTACTAGATCTTTACCACATGTTTAATTACATGAAATATTCTGTAAACAACAAATTACCATTTTGTACAACATTGGCCAAAATAGGTGAATCTGAGAGTTTCCTGAAACAACAAGAATGCACAGGAGCTCCAGCAACTAACAACAAAGTGATCAGTAAACTACTTAGCTCAATTTCTATTGATGGTGTTTTTGTTGCTCGTGGTCACCATTAGGATGTGATGGACTAAAATTGACTCGTTACATGGACGTGGAGATAACTCCTTTGCCTAGCGGTGAATTGGCCACCCTCTTTGGACATGTCAATATAGTGCTCTAAAGGAAGGCGACCATCAGATTGCTCAGGCTTCTATCCAAAGCTCTAGGCCTCCAGTGTGTCCTACGACACTTGGAAAACTCTGCTTCCTCTATGGCTGTCAACATGCTCTTTTGCATAATGAAGGGTTAGACCAGAGAAGTTTAGAACATTAATTCCAGCAACTCAGTGACCTACAATTTGATGTGAGGGGAAAAGGGTAAAGCCAAAGTCAAGGACTTTAAGCTCAAACGTGAAGGAAAGGAAGGAAGGGAGGGAGAAGAAGAGAGAATTTTTGAAAGAAGAAAACACTGCTAATTAAATGAAGGAAGCAAATGATTAAATTGAGCTTTTAAGCTTGTCATAAACACAGTGCAATCTATTGATTTCCTGGGTTTTGAAGGGGAGAAGCTGGTTGAAAGACTTGAGCAACTAAACTTAAAATATTTGCAAATACCCAGCTTTCAAAAGCCCAGGCTCTTTTTGAAGTCAAACTTTGCCACACGGAAATTAAACACAGCTTCGATTTAACTTCAGTGCGTATCTGTAACAGTGATTGCCCCAAATATTTCTGTTTCTCTCCCCCAATGGCAAAATGCAAAACCTCCAATAGTTCTCTAATTACAGCAAACACAGACAACAATCTCTACAGCTGCTGCGTGCTGACTGGTGCTCTCCAGTCTCTGGGCTATCTGGAAGAGCCACATTAAAGACGTCTAAGGGGTGCAATCAAATGGGCTCCAGGTGGCTGAGAGGGAGCAAAAGGTTTTGTTTTCATTTCTGCTTTTTCTCCTTCTCCTCCTTCTATTCAGTATTAAATGAAAATGGTTTTCATATGAGATGCTTCCTAGGTTCTATCTGGAGAGCTTGGGAATCTGTCTGAGATCATCCTGTAAATAATATTAAAGGAAGATAGCTTTCAACTTTGAACTAACAGCTGAATATAAGAATAAGCAAGAGCAAACCAGTTCTCAAAATTCCAGTGCCATGGGTAGTTTCTGTTTTTCCTCTTGCCACCAAAGGAAAGGCGATCTAAACTGATCCAAAGGTTTGTAAGATAGGACCCATATCAAAAATGGTATGTTCAGAGCTGGCAAGGTATCTCAGTGTGTGTAGGTGCTTGTGGACAAGACTGAGCGACCATCCTAATTTGATTCCCAGAATCCTCACATGATGGAAGAAGAAACCACACTCCCAAAAGTTGTCCTCTGACCTACACGTGTGCACTGTGGCACACAGGCACATCCTCCCTCTAAATAAATGAATATGATGTAAATATATGTATCGTTTCATTAATCATCATTCTCCTACATTTGGATTTACTTCCTCTATCTTTTTGTTGTTTTTATTTTATTATTGTTATTTAGTGATTCAGCCCTTGTTCAATTCTGGATTAGAGAATTAGGTTTTGTTTTTTTCTCATGTGAATGAATGTATGAATGAATGGCTGGCTGGCTGGCTGGATGGATGGATGGATGGATGGATGGATGGATGGATGGATGGCTGGCTGGCTGGATGATGGATGGATGGATGGATGGATGGATGGATGAATGAATGTGTGGATGGATGCACATGCATTGGTAGGTGTATGTAGACAGTACACATGTGCTTAGATAAGCCCGAGGATGATGTCACCTTATCCACTGAGACAGGGTACCAACTGAACCCAGAGTCTGCTAGCCAAACTAGTCAACATGCTGCAGGGGACCCCTGATTCAGCCTTCTGAACACTGGAATTATAAGTGGATCACCATGCTCACCCAGCATCTATGAGTGTTTTGGGGATCTGCTGTATGAGAAACTTTTTCTAGGGATGACATAACACACACATTTCTATTCATTTCTACTTACTCCAGAAAGGGAACCCATGACAGACTAAAGTAGTAACCCTAACTTCTAGAATCAATTCTTGGAATTTTGTACAGGATTATGGATACGGGCATGGGTGAGGAGATTTAGGAGCAGGGATAACCCAAAAGCAGCGGCATCACCAAAAAGCCCACCTTCGATGGGTGATGATTTGCAAAAGCTGCACCCCTGCTGCAATTTGCACATCTGGCAGACAACTGCACAGGTCTGAGAATCTCCTCACTATGGCCCCGCCCATCAGTCTCCTCCCCAGCAGTCATTCATTGCTTCTTTAACTCTAGAGAGGGACCCTCCTGAATCTTGCAAGTTTCAGCTTTCTAAGACATGTAAAGTGTGTTTGTCCGCTGAGCCTGATGACCGACCCCTCCGCCACTTGTATGGCAAGGGCTTTAATCATTGTACCATCTTCCCAGCCCAAGGACAAAGGTTTTTGTATTGTTTTTCATGGCAACATGGAAATCTTAGTCTACTACTGATTTCCTTAACATATTCCCAGTCTACCCTCTATATTGATGAGTTCCAAAACTAAGGGTACAAACAACTGACAATTGAAATATTCATAATAAATTATGTCTGTCTAGGGTCACTACTTTTTAAAGTACACAGTGCAATAACTATTACAACATACTTGTGTTATATTAGCATATAAAACCTATGGTAAAAGATGGCATCAAGTCTGTTGGAGGACTGTGTAGACCAAATGAAAACACCATGCCATTTTTTTTAAATAAGGAACTCGAATATCCAGATTTGGGTACCTGCAAAGGATCTTAGAAGCAGACCCTCATAGGTACTGAAGTACAGCTATTTTTAGATGATACATTTTTCTGGTGAAGTCTAAATTTTTCTGTACATATTTCCTTCTAACAAAACTGGAAAATGGTGTAAGAGGTCCTTCTGTATTTGTGTTGCTTTCATTGGTTATTAAAGAAACTGCTTTGGCTTAGTTGATAGGGCAGATCTCAGATAGGCGGGGAAGATAGAACAGAATTCTGGGAAGAAGGGAAGTGTGGCAGATGCCATGAAGCTCCGGCCTGAGACGGGCGTAGGTTAGAATCTTGCTGGTAAGCCACAGTCATGTGGTGATACACAGATTTAATAGAAATGGGTTAATCAAGTTGTGAGAGTTAGCCAATAAGAGGCTAGAGCTAATAGGCCAGGCAGTAATTTAATTAATACAATTTTTGTGAGGTTATTTCGGGTGTAAACTAGAGGGACAGAACAAAGGGGCCCCACGCTCCTACTACAGGAAAATGATATTGGCGTTGTTGTAGCAGGCTTTCTCTCGAGCCACCAACCAGCTCCCAAATCATGACACAGAGATTTACTATTGGTTATGAATGCTTGGCCTTATCTTATGCTTGTCCCACTAGCTCCTATAACTTAATTTAACCTGTTTCTCTCCATCTATATGTTGCCTTGGGGCTTTTTATCTTTCTTCCATTCTATAAGTCCTACGTTCCTGCTCCCCCCATGTCTGGTTGGCTGGCAGCTGCCTGGCTTGTCTCCCTCACTTTTCTCCCTCATTCTTTCCTATCTCCCATCCTAGATTCTCCTCCTACTTATTCTCTCTGCCCACCAGCCCCACCTCTCCTACTGCCTAGCTATTGGCCATTCAGCCTTTTTATTAGACCGATCAGGTGCCTTAAGCAAGCAAGGTAAAACAAATGCAGACGTCCTTGGGTAGTTAAATGCAGCATAACAAATGTAACATGTCTTTACATAAAGTAATATTCCATAACACACTGTAGCTGAACATTTCTGGTTCCTTCAAAAGTACTACTTACCAGCATTTCTTCCTTCTTTAACCCAAGGTGCCACTGCAATTTTTAATAGTCAATTTGTTCTGCTACACATAGCAAGAGCCTAAAACGTTTGCGCTCACTGTTCTTTAATATGCTTGTTTTGGCCCCTCGGCACACTTGTCTTTATGATACAATTGTTCTTTTAGGAAGGGTTTGTGGGCAGAGTATGTGCCTGAGTGGATGTTTATTTCACCCTCCCCCCACCCTTCAGTAGCCACTCACCTAGGAATACAATCGTAGGCTGTCAGTTATTTCTCCCTCAGGGTTCTATGGATGTTTGCTTTGTTGTCTTCTAAAACCCATGGTTACAGAGGGGATGTCTACTGCAATTTAATCTTCTTGGTAATTTTCCTTTGAGATTAAGTAGTCGTAAAGATTTTTTACTTTATCCTTAATATTCCAAAGTTCCTTCTGGGGTAAATTTACTTTATTTAGGCTACTTAGAGTTTGAAATGCATTTTATACCTAAGGAATCATGTCTCACTTCAACCTGAGAAAATTCTCAGTCAATTTTCCTTTAAATACGAGTCTTATCATCCCCAAATCTAATGTCCATTTATTTTCAAGGTGTGACTTTAGGCAAACGCTCTTGAAAATCTGAGGGCCAGATAATAGGTAGAAATTTTATTTCTAAGTAATGGTCTCCAAACTGACAAGGACTATTGGTTGTCTAGAAAAAAAAATGACCTTTTAGTGATCCACAGCAAGATCTATCACTGTGAAATTACAAGGCTAAGGAGACATTCCTAAAATGTGCTTTTCGTGGTAGTACTTGCAAACATGGGAAACACAGAACGTTTGGTAGAAAAAAGTCTTTTGTTTTCAAAAGATAAGTTTGTAGACTACTGCAGAAAATCACAACCAGTCACCATGCAGAGAACAGGTGATTGTGTAAGCCCAGCTCCAGGGGATACACCTACAACCAGTCACCATGCAGAGGACAGGTGACTGTGTATGCTCAGCTCCAGGTGATACTCCTACAACCAGTCACCATGCAGAGGACAGGTGATTGTGTAAGCCCAGCTCCAGGTGATACTCCTACAACCAGTCACCATGCAGAGGACAGGTGACTGTGTATGCTCAGCTCCAGGTGATACTCCTACAACCAGTCACCATGCAGAGGACAGGTGACTGTGTATGCCTGGCCCCAACTGATACACTTGACCTAAGACTTAGGAGTCACAACAGAATATTGGGCAGGAAGACTATAAAAGACAGGGGGAAAGGAAGTTTACTGTGAAATTTTGTTTCCTATAAATGTCAGAGAAACTATACTCACCAAACCTCACCAATAGAGCAGCTTAAGCAAGACCAGAACAAGAATGGCACCATAGACAAGCTAATGTGGAATAGGGAAATCTCACGGGGCCTCTATTCTCAACAAAGAACCACAGAAAACTAAGGCATGCTAAGAACAGGAAAAAGAGCCCTCGCCCAAGAAAAGATCCCCACATTCGTTATCCAATGCCAAGTTGTCAGTCCTGAAATCACACACACACACACACTCACACACACTCACACACACACACACACACACGTGAAAACAAAGAAAAAGAGGCCATGAATTTGAGGTAGAAAGAGAGGGGTACATGAAAAGGGTTGGAGAAGGAAAGGGAGGGAAGGGGGAAAGTGATATAGCTATATTTTAATTTTAACACTTATAAAATAAAAATTTTAATACTTATAAAATAAAAATATTTATAAAAAAGATAAGTTTACAGCCCCAATAAAATAGAAATAATTTCGTTTCAAGCTAGTGTCAGATTCAGGACTAAACCCAAATTTTTTTTTACTTCAACACAGTATTCTTAATGCTATCCCACAATGCTTTCCAATAATATTAGAAATATTTTTGGCCTGTATACAAACACCAATCCTCAGATGGTTTTCTGATCCAACAATGGGGAGCATAGATTATTAAGGAGTGGGGGAGACCTTCTGAACACAACTGGAATAATAAGGGTTAACTAGTGTGCCAGGCCCTGTGGCACATTGGTCCTCCATTTTTGAGTCACAAAGCAGTCTCAGAAGAATAATTAAGGAAAAAAGTACTGTGAACTCAAAGGCCCGTTCAGTTGAGGAGATGAACATTTGCTCACAGTATAAGTAAACCCACACAGGCTGCCTATGGGCGGTTACAAAAAAGAAGGTTTTAGTTTTAACCAATTTCTTAAGAATTGTGTCTAACCTAGTTGGTGGAAACTGATTTCACCAGGATAGCCTTTTCTGCACTTTTAGAACTTGTTAGCGTCTCTAATTGTAAATGCCATGGAAGCATTTACTGAGATTGTCAGTGTTGGGGCAGGGGAGAAGAAAGCTTGGGGCTTGTAGAGAAAGGGATGTACTTAAACGAGCATTAAGAAATGAAATTAGGCAGGTACTAGAGGAAGAAGAAGAAATAACAGAATGGATGTGCAATGACTGAAGAGGAAGTAGAAGGCTTGCGGGTCATTTGGGTTTAATTACAACTCTCCTTTTAGCTGCTCACTGTGCTTAGGAGACACAGACAAAAGAGCTGCCGCTAAAGGCAAGAGGGGATGATGAACAGAACCTGGGCCACCAACCAAGCTGGAAAGACAGCTGAAAGAGGTGAGCAAGTCTGATGGGCGTAGCCAGGGAAGATGAACTGTCAAGGCCTGTAACTTGGAGAACTGACAAGGATAGGCTAACAAAGCAAAACTGGTGGTCCCAGAGGGTAGAGAAACCAAAGAGAAAGGAAGGCCACCTCAGAAGGAGCTGCCAATAGTGCCAGTTACACGATCCCAAGGAATCTAGAAACCATGAGTCACAGCCAAGGCCCTGTCCACATTCCCAGATCTATAAAAGTGGGGAATCTCAACTAGAGCCATGAAGCAGCAGCAACGCACACCCCAGCAGCTTTCAAGCTAGAAGCTCAGGGTCTGCAGACTAAAATAGCACCTTGGCAACCAGGAAAGAGGATAACAGTGTGCACAGGCTCTTCTGTAGTGAATCAAGGATCAGGCCTGTGCTCAAATTAAGTTCTAGTAGAACGTATCACGGATCAGAAACTAAGACAGAAACCACCCTTAAAGACGAGTGTCCACAATGGGGCCTGGTAGTAAATGCTGAACTCAATTGGGGGACCCTCAGGGTTTATTCCTGGCACATTAAGCCCCGGATCCTTTTACAGTTCCATCATATACCCTAAGGAATAAAAATCATCTCAGGACTGGAGGTGAAGCGCAGTTAGTGGAGTGCTTGCTTAGCATGCACAAACTCTAAGGTTCAATCTTCAGCACTGCAACTGGCAAAATAACTTACGCTTGTAATCCCAGCACTGGGAAGGTGGGGACAAGAGGAGGAGAAGTTCAAGACCAGTCTGGCCTCAGGAGATCCTATCTACAAACAAACAAAGGAACAAATAAATATTCTCCTGACACATATATATTTCCAGGCTTAGCTTTTAGCTCACATTAAACAGTGTGCAGCTTCAGTTTCCGTAGCTTTGTGGTTCCCAAAGAAAGGAAAAGTTTGTCCTGTTTGTGACATTTGTCAAAGTCTGGAAACAGGATGTCAAGAATCATTTGGGAGAAAATCGATCATTGGTGAGTGAAGACTAGAGAGGCAAAGTCCAGCCCCCAACAACAAAGCATAGCCCACCCAGAAGGGGAATCTCTTGTGTCCTGGGGAACTCTGAGGAGGAATGCACACGGCAAAGCCTTGCACCAACAATCAAGAAGGAGCCCTGCTGGCACTTTAAGCATTTACTTCCCCAGTCGGCATTCCAGCAACCCTCTAGCACTTCTGCGTGCTTAACATATCACTCAGTCTAAGAGGTTAAGAACCTCAGCCCCATAGTTTATCAGAAACTCAAGAAGTCAGCCAGGTATAATGCCACAGGCCTCTAATCCCAGCATTTGAGAGGCAGATGCAGGAGGATCATCACAAGTTCAAGGCCCGGTTGAGATACACCTATTAAAAATTTTTTTCAAGAAGTTTTAGTCTTAACTACTATTGTTTTCTTCTTTGTTCCTTGATGATTCTTTTTTTAGTGTTTGCAGAGGTAACAAGAGAATACATCCAGAAGTGTTCATTTCAGCATGCCCTGGAAGGAAAGGGCCAAGCATAACAGTGCAGGTGGTAGATCCAGCCAGTCTCAGGAAGGAGCCTCACGAACGGTCCACACAAGACATCAACCAGAAGGGTCCTAAGTATTCTGGAAGGAGGGCACTGCTGCCTGAAACTCGTTTTGAAGTGCACCACAGAGCAACGAGCACCCATAGGAGATGAAAAGCCAGCACTTGATTTATAAGGCAAAAGGGAACTACCATTATTATTATGGGTGAAATCTCGGTAGTGAGTTTATTGTGAAAATCTTTCCTTTTTCCTTTATGTATCAAACTTCAGATGATAAAATGTGAACAAAATGCAGCTTAGCTCTCCGCTCATTCATTGTTGAGAAAAGGAGATTTTGAAACTAAGCTCCATATACTCAGTAGACGTGCAGAGCCAGCCTTGGGAACCTGCAGCCTTGGGGTCAGCAGCTGCAGCAGCAAGAACTGGGACCTGTGGCACACAGCCTGGGAGCAAGGGCGCTGCTTGAGATCTTGTCAGAATCACACAGGTCCAGAGCCAAGACATCCTCAGCCCAAAGCGGTTCACACGCACGCAGGAACTTGAGTGCCCTGAGGTGGCAGAAGCAGCAATGGTTTTGTAGAGTCACATTCTAGTTTCTGTTCATTCACAAATCTTAAAAGCATTTCTTGGTGAGCATGGTGACACACGCCTTTAATCCCAGCTCTGAGGAAGCAGGGTCAGGAGGTGATTTCAAGGTCAGCCTGGCCTATGAAATGAGTTCCAGGACAATCAGGGATACATAGAGACCCAAAAAATACATAAAGATACATAAAGATCTCAAAAAAAACAATTATATATACTCATATGTGTGTGTGTTCAATTATATATTATACACATTTCAATATATTGTCTCAAATTTTGGGTGATAAAATGTGGACAAAAGGCAACCTAACTGTCCATTTATTCATTGTTCAGCAAAGGAGATTTTGAGGCTAAACCTCATGTGCTCAATAGATGTGCATAACCAGCCTTAGAAACCTCAGGGTCAGCAACAACAACAGCAGCAATAATACATACACACACACACACACACACACACACACACACATAATGCCGGTGGTATTCTTGGCACTGCTGTGAGTGATAGGAATAGGATAATGTTTAAGACATATCCTTACGTAAATTCCAGCACAAGAGAATCCATAAGAAAACAAAATATCATTGGCTTCTCAGTCAGCCGCCATTGTCAGCCATATTCAGAGAGTCCAGTTTGATCACATGCTCGTTCAGTCCCAGTTCAGCTGGATTTGGTGAGCTCCCATTAGAACAGGCACCCTGTCTCAGTGGGTGGACCAACTCCTCGCGGTCCTGACTTCCTTGCTCATCTTCTCCCTCCTTCTGTTCTTCAACTGGACTTTGGGAACTCAGTCTGTTGCTCTAATGAGGGTCTCTGTCTCTATCTCCATCTGTCGCCAGTCGAAGATTCAGGCACCCTCTCCTCTGCTGCCCAAGGACCTAGCTGGGGACTTCCCCGTGGACACCTGGGATTCCCTCTAGAGCCAAGTCTCTTGCCAACCGTTTCTACTGCACGTACTGGCTTTTTGGGACCCTAGTCTATATGGATGCAAAGCTTCCTAGGCCTGGATGGAGGGGGAAGGGCCTTGGACTTCCCACTGGTCAGGAGCTATGGAGGAAATCAGTAAATTTGTAGGAAAGTCTCATGGGGTTTCAAGCAAACCAAAGAGGGAAAATAGACTAGGAGAGACCACAGCAGGGAACCAAGTATGGGAAAGCTTTGAGGTAGAGAACAGGATACTGGAGCCCATGGGTGGCTTGGCACTTGTGGAGGGCTGGCTGTGCAAAAGGAAGGCTCTTCATAATCTTTAGTGTCTATGATCACTTTTTTTCTTTTTTAATTTTTAATGCTTATTCATTTTAAAGTTAGCACACAAAGCCGTGGGACACATTGCTGAATTAGTGTAATACTTCGCTGTTGTTTTATATTCCCTACTTCCTCCCCCAGCCTCCTATGTTACCCTTGCTAATCCCTACCCCCTCCACCAATTACCAGCATCCTAAGAATAATACAGAACTACATGTTTAATGAAGTAAATCACATAACCATGTTTTTAACACAGTACTAAAATGACTTCATGTTTAGTAGCTACACTCTGCGTTTGAGTTAGTTCATCATTCATGTTCAGTAGCTACACTCTGCGTTTGAGT
>NW_004949096.1:21228327-21230555 GCF_000317375.1 Microtus ochrogaster | reverse complement strand
GAGTTAGTTAGTCATTCATGTTCAGTAGCTACACTCTGCGTTTGAGTTAGTTCATCATTCTGGCATTTTCTTGTCTTGTCACTGCTCATCTTAGAAAACGAAGCAAAAAATAATTGCTAAATATCAACTAATGGCAAAGGCTTAGAAAGCACTTATATCTGGGACCCATCCCTTCACCGTCCCCTCATTTTTCATTTATTGCTTGATTAGAAAGAATCCCATCTACTAAGGGTTATCAAGCTGGGCTAGGAAGATGGCTCATAGGGTCCAGCAGTGAGCATCTATAATCCCAGCCATGGATGACTTGGGGTAGATGGAGGCAGATAGATATCAGGGCATTGCTAATCAGCCAGTCTAGCCAAGGGAGTGAGTTGTGGAGTTGGTGAGAGACCCTGTCTCAAAAAATCAAGATGGAAAGCAATAGAGGAAGACACCCAAAATTTGCTTCTAGCCTCTGTAGGTATGTATGCACATGAGTGTGTAACCCTGCACACACAGCTGCATGCACACCCATATACACACAGGACCAGCTGAGATCCTGGTAGCAGAGACTTGGAATCAAGTTTTGGTATTTGGGTGGTGGGCTAAAAGAACATCTAAACCTAGACTCATCCAACACAAGGTTGGAAATTATTGCAGCTATTTATGTGTCAAACAAGAGCACAACGGAAAACATGCCACACATCTCTCTGGCGAAATCCTGTTGAGTAGCAATAGCCTGGGTTGAAAACCCACAGAGTCTTACTTTGCCCTTAATCCACAGACCTTGGAAGCATCAAACAGCTGAATAGATGATAATGGGAATACTGCCAGCCTCGTCTCCAGCCATTGTGATCCAGGGACATTTAAATGAATTCAGTCACCCGTGTTCACACACTCTTATGCAATCCTGAAGACATGGAGTGCTGTTTTCTCTGCCTAGAATGCTCTTCTGCCCACAGCTCTCTTCTTCTGGATGAATTCTGCTCATCTTTCAGGTCTTTGAGTTTCCTCCTGTAGGTCTTGAACTTTTACGAGGCCCATTCCACACTGTACTGAGGCAGTTTGTTTACTCATCTGCAGCCCCATCACCTACAAGAAACATAAGGCAACTGATGCATCTCTGGGAACTCCTTAGCTCAGAACTGCATCTATAGTCTCAGCTACAAAATACCTGCTCATTTCTGCAATGAATGAGTGGGGCTTCCCTTTGTCCCTCTATTAACTTGATAAATTCTACATCTTTAGCTCCTTGTGATTCTCAACAAATATTCTAACTTTCTGAACAACAACAACAAAAAAAGTTCTGAATTAAGAATTTGTGCCAGGCATGGTGGTAAACATCTATATCATCTCAGCACTCAGGAGGTTGAGGCAGGGGCATCATGAGTTCAAGGTCCCCAGTATGGGTTACATAGAAAGACTCTGACTCCAAAAATAACTAGCTCCATGACAAAAATCAAAACAAAAAACAAACAAACAAAAGTCCTCAGAATTTTTTCAGAAATCCCTAGGCCAAGAACCATATAATTTTCAAAAAATGCAATAGTTTTTTTTTTTTGAAATCCAGAAATTCATGACTTCTGTGACAGCTGAAATAAATCTATTGCCTTAGTCATCACTATTCTCCTAAACTGGTTTGAAGGAACGTGTTTTGCTTTTTGTTTTAAACAGGAACAGATTGCTCAGGGCTGGGAGGGTATGCAAATCAGCAAGTCCTTCCTCCTTCGTGTGGCAAGGCCTCCCTCTCTCCTCAGTCCCGCCTTTTGGCTACCCTCCAAGCTAAAATCACCTTTTTCTTCATCTTACATGGAATCATGAGCACTCCTGTACAGCCAGCCTGTGGAGGTCAGCATGGAGGGAGGGGGATGTTGAGATCCGCTCACAGTGAGGATAGAAAAACTGGACCCAGACAGTGAGCATCGAAAGGAGGAGAGAAAGTTGAGTTGCCCAACAGCTCTTCAGCTGCTAGTGTTGGGACAATATTCCACCCAGACCAGAGATGTTGCTGTGATCTGTGCCAAAATTCCTTCATTTTCTGACACAGGGAGAATCCGGTTTGATTGTTTTGTTTGTTTGTTTACTGAGCTCTTGTAGAGGGACGGCACTACATAGATAGCTTTATATGAACCATCTTATAGAATAATTATCCCCAGAACCAGGTGGGCTGGGCGGGGGTGGTGCAAGCCACTAATTCCAGCACTCTGGAGGCAGAGGCAGGCTGATCTCTTTGAGTTTAAGGTTAGTCT
>NW_004949096.1:21221582-21228097 GCF_000317375.1 Microtus ochrogaster | reverse complement strand
GAAGCAAGTGAGAACCACAGAACTCATAAGTAACAGAGCCTAGAGCCAAATACAACTCTCAAAGATTTAAAACCTAAGACCACTTTTCCTCTGAACTTGGAAATCTATACCTTGGAATAACCACAAGAATATGTCTCACCTCTTGGAGGCAGTCCAAAGTTTAAAAGCCTTCTGGCACAGCCCATACCAGCACCACAACCATTCCACAGGAGATCAAGACCTAGACAGACTTCCATCTCCTGCTACAGGAATATACTAAGACTCATCTGACAGTGTTTTAATGAATGTTAACTGTTGGTCAGCACTCATCTGGCTCTAGCATCTAAGAGCCTTTGGATGCATTGCTTTCTAAGCTTAAAGATGCTTCTAGTGACACTACGCCCAGTGAAACTGAAATTCTTCTCATTATGTTTTTCCTTTAAGTTCCAGCTCTGGATGCTCTTCTGTAATACCCAAGGCCCCTAGAATTTCCCTTAGCCTTGCAAGTCTGTATTTACTACCATCTATCCAGGGTCACTATAACCATTTAACTTCCTACCGCAGTGTGAGTCGCCAGAGGACAGGGATGCAGAGTGGCCAACTCATTTTGTCTTTCTTGTCCAGAAGCATGGCACCAGAAGTTGGCCACTCCTGAAGCATTGGTTGAATTGATCTAGCAGAGGCAGAGATCACAACTGTAAAAACAGCTATGAAGCAACCGGCTAAGACTTAAGTTAGAAAGGTTCAAGATGAGGTGCAAGCAGCCAGGGGCTCTGCTGAGAAAAAGCTGTTTGGGAAGGTGCACGGTGAAATGATGGGTGGGTGGGCAAAAATTTCAGAATGAGCAGAGCTTTAGCTGGTTTTGCAAGCAACATGAATGTGTACTGGCTTATGTGCTGAGTGCACACTTTAAATGAAGGCTGTTGTCAAGAGGCTTTGAAGCCTGGAGTACACTTCTGAACAGGCTGCTCCCATGGGCATTTACATAAAACATTACATGCAGGATTTTTGGAAGAGTTGAGATTGAGTGGTCCAAGGGGGGCAAAAATCTTCCAGATTGGGGAGGGAGAAGCCCCTTTAGATACTAGGTCTCCTTCTATCAAGAATAAGGAAGGAAGTACTTTGCACAGGTTTTGCACATCAATATATTCCTGAGCCAATACTTTTAAGTTGTCTAATGGGCCAGGGAAATGGAGGAAGTTGATATTGAATAAGAAGCCTCTCCTTCTACCGCCAGGAGCCTTGGAGTGGGAGCTCAACCTTGAGACAGCCTAGGACCATTCAGAGAGTTTTGGAGAAGCCCTGGTGCCCTGGGTCATATCATAGATGGATGAGGGTCCTTTGGGAAGGAACTGAGATATATCACCATGTGAAGGGATTGAGGAGGAGATACCAACATCAAGCTCAGAGATCCTGATCCAGCGAAGAGAAGCTGATAGGGTCACTGTGACAATGAACCTGGATCTTGATCCTGGCTAGGTCCAAATACCTGCCTCTTATAAAAGGCTCCAAGTTATTCTCAAGCGGGTTGGCCATGGATCACTCTGGGGGAAAATCCTGGGGTGAGACTGGCCTCAGCTACTTGCACTGTGAATGCCAGGGAGACAGTTGACGTGTGAGAGCCACTATTCAGTAATGGATTGTGGTTACATAACTGCAGACTCTAATCTATTCTTATTCCCAAGGACAGCAACGAAAACATCCTTCTGAGAAGAGCCATGCACTAGGCAAAAAGTGCAGTATGAAAAGTTTTATAACATTACAGTGTCACAGATTGCTTATCCATTAACTTGTGTCAGGCCTCGCTGAACAAATGCACACATTGGCCAGAATACTTACGGATGTGAAGGGACCCTTATCAGTTTCAAAAGAAAAGCCATCTTTAGGAGAAGAGATAAATTCTTTTAAATGAGCCAGTGTGTGCAAATGCGCTCCTCCATGATGGCCAGTGAGCTTCCGTTCTCCAAGTCAGAAGAGGAAAGCTTTTTTCCAAGGTTAATAAAAATGTTTCTTTAGCAGTGCTTATGTAATTAGCAATGGCGCTGGACATTTACAGCATTCTCTAAATTAATAAATCGCAGAATCAATATTAGATTTCAATTAAGTGGAACATATATATGTCTGCAATTCCCCCCAAATAATAAAGACATCATTTTGTTCCATATTTGTTTTCTCAAAGGGTGGTGATAGTCCACAATATATTCATGGGCTGCTAAATATTTGGTACTTGATCAATAGAGCTCCATAGTGGATAATTATCTCAGGAACTCCAGGCAGAGGTCAGCCCCTCTTAGAAATGGCATGTCAATCCTTTGAGGGTCCTCTCTATGGCTAAGGAAAAGAAGAATCTAGAAAAGCAAAAAGAAATACTGCCACAAGTACATGGTACTGCACAGCAGCCCTTCAATACAGATACATATGGATGGGTTTATGGCTTTACCATTTGTTTTTATAATTAAAATTCTCCTGCAGTAATCACATCAGAAATGGCCACCTAACTTTATCCATGTCTGGTCAGCAACAGACCTTTGTCTGTCACTTAAATGCCAATGTCTACCACTTAAGCTCCTCTGGGCAGACCATACATAGTCTGTGACGGGTGCATTCTCCTACCAAGAAGGTTTATGGGTTTGGAATTTAATATGAAATCCGAGAGCTGCAAAATGCTAGATTGGAGCTAACTGGTAGAACCAGGGGGATTCAGCTGGCTTCTGTCTTACTAAGCCTTGTCTCATCATACTGCCGAGGAGTTGTGTCTTTCATTCTGTTGCCATGATCAAAAGCACGCTGACCAAAAGCAACCTGGGAAGGAAACGGTTTATTTGCCTTACATTTCCAGGTCACAATCCTTTACAGAGGGAATTCAGGACAGGAACTCCGACAGGTGTGTGAAGTAGACCCCATGGTGCAATGCGACTGGTTGGCTCATTCTCTGGCTTGCTGTCTCCTGGACTATACTTAGCTATCTTTCTTACATAGACAGCTCAGGACCACCTGCCTAGGGATGGTGCCTTCCAAAGTGGGCCAGGTCCTACTGCACTGATTAAAAATTAAAACAACCACCGATAATTAAAGCAAACCAAACTAATCTAGAGAATTCCTCAATCAAGGCTTTCCCCTTAAGTGGCTCTCGCCTGCATCAAGTTAAGTTAAGGCTGGCCAGGACAGGAATGTCTTGATGAGTCATGTGCTCATTAGGTAAATTACATAGAAATAATTTTATTGTAATCTAATAGATTCAAGGACCACTCCTGGGTTCCTGTGACTTGTTTCCAATGCTCCATCTGCCCTGTTACAGAGGGTCTGCCACTCTGCTTACTTGTCTTTGACTACCAAGTTCACTGTGGAGCATACTCTTCTATGAAGTGAAAAGAAGGGGGGTTTGTAGATGTTTTTAGATTAAATCCATCACAAGAAAATAAAAAGCAGGACTACATTGTGGTGGCTCGAATGGTTGGAACCAGTTATAACCAGTATCACAAGTTCAGGAAGCTTAAAATCGAAATGTCTGTCTGGGGAGACAGAGAAGACAAACGGCCTCCTGTAGGAGTTTAAGCATCCCTTCCGTCCATCATCCATTTTCTTTCACAAATGCTCGTTCTGTCTCTGGTCTTTTAGACAATACATCAAAGCATTGTCTCACACAAGCACTGCTAGGAGCATCTTTATTTAGAGGTTTGGCCAGGGAGATCGCATCCCTAAATTGCTGACTATGACACCCGTGAGATGTTTTCTACATGTTTCTCACGCTCTTCGAGCCTCCTAGCCCCTTAATGAGACAAATGGAGGATCTTCCTCAGTCAGCCTTTCTTACCTACATTCTCTCTCTGTGTAAGAGCTTCTTAGTAACTGACTACCTCCTTCAAGTTCGCTGCTGTTTCCAGCAACTAATGGTCAGTATTTCAACACTTATGTTAAAGAAGGTGATGAGAAAATGAAGAAAAGAAAAATTTTTCCTTAATGTGAAGTTCTTAACGTCTTTTGTCAGTGGAGTCAAAATATTAAGAACATCTAGGAAGAATGAATTTTCCTGGCCTTGTCAGCATAAGGAACGGGCCATTAGGGAATTCTGGAGAACAGTCTCCCCAGAATGGTGCTCATTGTGTACATATGTATGTATGTATGTGTGTGTGTGTGTGTGTGTGTGTGTGTGTGTGTGCTTGTTTTATAACCATATAGTCTTACCTGGTTGTGAGTTCAGGGTGACTCAGTTCATTCATAAGAAAGATGTTGGAAGTTTCCAAAGCGTTGCCCGACCAAGGTACATCAATCATGAAGCAGTTAACCGATATCGAATGCCTGCTGGATTTTGGGAGACATTTCAATCATGTTGTTTTATTTAAACTCCCACCAAAATGTGTGAAAGAAAAAAGCCCATGTAATAATCTGCCATATTTTATGGATCGTGCAATCAGAGTTTATAGAAGCTATATATATTCTACAAGACCATTCAGCTAGGATACAACAGAAAATTTTTCATAGTACATCATGTTGTCTTTGCCTTTTCTGCCCAGAACTGCAAGAGCTAACACTCTGGGAATGAAGTTTAGGCAGCACATAACCTAACAGAGCTGATGGGTCTGAGCACCAAGCTCGCTGCATTTGCTCTCCACTCTTCTTACAAAGGCTACGTAATAAAAAACGCTTTCACTGGGTGGGATGGAAACTCAAAAGTCCCATGTTTCCCCTGATCATGCAAGTAATAAAAACAAAAATAAAACAAACAAACAAAAAAAAACCCTACCATTCAAACTGCCAAAATACTCAAATTCAAAATTAAGATGACCCAATCATATACAATAATTAAAACTTTACTATGCTTTGAAATTAAACCGTCTCCTTTCCCCTCCAAGATTTGAGACAGGTAAAGGCAAAGCAACAACGAATCCAAAGATCTTAAGTGGCTTTTATTCACCACGCTAGAATCTGCCAGTCTTTATGACCCAGAACCAGCCCACAGCACTCCGGTTTTTCACAGTCAGAGAGTATCCATGGAAAGAAAATGGAAATGAAATACGGAATGCAGAAATGAAGTTCAGAGGCTGCGCGAATGGCTGCAGATCCCCTCTCCTTATTTGAGCAGAGTTGGAACAGTTGGTTGCCTGGGGTTGACTGGAGCTCAGCTGCTGCAATTGGCTGAGACGCAGACACTTCTTACAAGGCATGGCCTCCTTAGGCTTGCAGTTAGTGTAGGTCCTGAGTTAGGTGGAAGTTCATTATTCAAGGAAGCCAGCTTGTGCAGAAGCAGCATCCTCAGGCACACGAGTTGCATTTCATAGGAGGAAGACAGGAAAGGAATAAAAGGAGGATTGAACCCTTCTTCCTTGTACTTTTCCTTCTCCCTTTTGCTAAACTGATTCAGGTTCTTTCTCCGAATCGGGGCTGGGAAGACAGATGAGAGGTGGGATGAGGCAGTAAATTCCGACGTAGCTAGCACGGTCATAAAAACAGCCCAATACTGTCTTACAACATTGACTCTTAAGAGCTCCTCTGCAAATTCTTAGAAAGAGCTCCATTGCCCAGGACACCTCATCTCAGATTCCCTTGACGTGAGTCACGCATACTCCTCCAGGTCAGCCTTCCTAAGCAAAGCAGCCTGTCTTATGCCTGTTGGATTTCTCTAACAGGAGCCCCCTGGGGTCTGCACTGAATCCTGATGTCTTAACAGATGCAGTGACTGCTCCCTGTGAGCACCTTCGCTGGGCTTGAGATCAGGTGCGAGCTCCTCCTTCTTCCCCCCTAGCACAGCTCCAGAGAAGCCCTCTTTAAACCTTTGCCCCAAACCAGGCATGGCAGTATATGCCTGGAATCCCTGCACTCAGAGGCTACGGCAAGAGGACCACAAATCCCAAGCCCCAAGATCATTTAAACAAGACCCAAATGAAAAAACCAAAAATGCTTCCTCCATCCCACTTGTTAAGAACTCTCCATGTAGGAATTGCTGAAGACTCATGCAATTTGTCCTGAGACAGTTAACCTTTGAAATGTTGCATTTTGATCTGGAACCTTCAGTTAATAACATACTAACTCTGTGGATCTCAGAAAAATGCTACATCAAGGAAGCAAGAAACATAATCCATGCTGTTTAAGTTTTCTTTTTAACTGAACTCAGTGACTGTAAGAAACTAAATGAGGACAGAAGCAACACTGCCCACAAGTGCAACAGATATGAGTATCTGTACATGAGAATTGTCCTGGACTTGAATAACATGTCCTACAAGCCTTGCATTTAAACAAAGTTCTAGAAGAAAGGGATGGTCCAGAGAGAAGACTCACCATGGAAAAAAAAACAGTATGTCTTAAAAGCAAGCATGGTATTGACAATGGGTCTCAGAATGATCTCTGCATGTCTACCACTGTTGTCTTAGTTCAACCACTAACAACACGTACCTTAATTAATGCAATGGCCTATTAGCTAGTGTGTGTCGATCCATTCCTCCTCTCTGATCCCTTCCCCATGTTATTAACCATCTCCATGTGCTTCCATCTTGGCTCAACAGCTGTTGCTTCCCTGCTTTAGCTATTCAAAAAAAACT
>NW_004949096.1:21200315-21221042 GCF_000317375.1 Microtus ochrogaster | reverse complement strand
CTCTCTTCCATAAACTATCCCTCCATCAGCCTCTTCTAGTCCCGGTCCCCCTTCTCCCGGTATGCTTGCAGATTTATCTCCACCTACTGCCATCTCCTCCTTGTGTACTCTCTTGGTGTACAAAAAAGCCTACAATACTAAACATCACACGCCCTAGAACCTGACAGCGTTGTTTGGGAGGAAAAAAAACTCCATCAGTCAGGTGCAATCACTCAAAGAGCAGAAGTGGGAATGCGGAAGACATTATCACCCAACGACTCTCTTCCTACAAGCAGAGAATATTGTGCAGATGCGGCTATTTCTGCCTCCCAGCTCACGGTTGCCAGCTCTGTGGGTGTTGAGTGGCATAGTTCCAGGAATAGCAGAAACTTTATGATAGCAGCTTCCTGACCCCCGCTCCTCAATCGCTGAACTATGTTCTTTTTAAATTAATGGGTCTAGTGAACCCATGATTCCTACCTCCCGCAATGGCAAAAAGCTCCCATAATAGGTGGCATTTCTGTGACTCATTCCAGAGAATGATGCTCCAGCCAGCCCATTCTGGCCTTGCCAAGAATTGCATAGGCATGGAATTCCTGATAGCTGATCTTTTCCTGTTTGAAATGTTTAGAAATAACCTCTTTTCCCTATTCAAAAGCTTCTTTGCTACACCTTCTAATGCCAAATCGCTTTAAAGACCTCGGCTTAAATGCCCATTCATCTAGGAAATTTTAGTCATCTGAAGATGGGCCAAAAAGAAGATGGTATTGCAAAAGACTTGATTTTCTCTGTTCCGCTTTCAGAGCACCCTGCATATGCTACCATCCTCATAGATATCAGAGTGTGAGCTTTTTCTCATGTTTCTCTTTCTTCCTTACAAGCCATCCTACTGCTGCTCCAAGAGACAATTCACGGTAGGCATTTTTGTGTCTCTACCTAATAAATCTTCACTATATGTTACATTAATAAATGGCTAATGGGAACAGTATGAATAGACTTTCAAACTGAAGTGAGTAATACTGTCTTAGTGACCTCTTCTGTTTAGACACAGCTTGCCATTGAGTCAGAGGGGCATTTTTAGATTTTATTTCTTGTTTCTCTTTTTGTTTGGTTGTTTGTTTTGAGACAGTGCTTTTCTGTGTAGCCCTGGCTGTCCTAGGACTCACTGTGTACACTAGGCTGGCCTCGAACTTACAGAGTTCTGCCTGCCTCTGCCTCCCGAGTGCTGGGATTAAAGGCAGATGTCACCAAAACCCCGGGCTCTTGTTTCTTTTTATACCTTCTTATTAAGAAAAATCTCAAATATGCCCTATAACTCACGAGATACATACTGGAATTTCCATAGCTTTCCTTTCTGAAAAAAAAGCACAGGAAACATACGATTACGGGGATATTTTCCCCAGATTTACCACAATGACCAGAAACTTAACCAGAAGTAGAGAAGTGCACTCCTCTGGTCACCCCATAAAACAATGTTACCATGTACTAGGAGCAATGCCAGGATGATATTTAATCTGTATACTTAGGAGAAAACTAAAATTGAATTTTAAAACATAGGCTGTATAAAGGTGTAAATCACAAACAATCCCACACCAGTTTGGAATTATGATTAATAGAATGGTTGTTTATTTAAAAGGGAAAAAACTTACAGATCACCGTCCCAGACAACAGCCCTCTGCACAATCAGGAAAGGAGCCTAGTCGCCGGAAGTGGAAGCAGAGCCGGAAGCCAGAGTGCTAGCAAGGGCAGTTGCTGCTTTTTTAAAGAAAGAGAGACCACACCCCAATGGGCTGGTATCTCAGCAGCTATTGGCTGAAGGAGCGGAAGGAGCTCTGGCAACAGGCAATATATTGATTTAATAGACATAGTTAATAGTAACATTTAATATACACAAAATAATCCGTATCTAATTGGGTATGTTCCATAAATAGTCAAATGACTTAAATTTTGACCTGCTTAGTACACATATACCATTATCTCCAACAATTTAGGAGCACACACTTTTTATAATGCACATGGAACATCTGTTAAACCAGTCATATGCTAGGACTCAAAGAAGGTGTCAACCGATTTCAAAAGTTAAAATCACACTGAATAAAGTCTTTAATCACATGGAAATTAACCAAATCAATGACAGAAAAGTAACTAGGCTATTGCCAAGTCATTGTAAGGTAAACAATCTATTTCTAAGAAAGAGTTCCCAGTGTAAATTAGAAAATACCATGAATGAATGAATTAATGAATAGGAACAAAATCATTACATATTGTGAGCATCAAAGGTATATAAGCAAAACAAGCTAAAAGAGACAAATGGGATTGCGTCAAACTAAAAAGCCTCTTATTAAAAGTGACGAGACAGTCTTCAGGACTTGTTGTATTAGGAGCGACGGGGCTGTGTCCCCAGCACCCCGGCCGCCTGCTAGCTTATGCCCCGAAATAACAACACACAAATTGTATTCACTTAAACAATGCTTGGCCCATTAACTCTAGCCCTTACAGGCTAATTCTCATATCCTGATCAACCCATCTCTAATAATCTGTGTAGCATCAGTCTTACCGGGAAAGATTCTAGCCTATGTCCATCCTGGGTCTGAGCTTCATGCATCTGCCTCAGAGAGCAGAGCTCTCGCGTCTTCCCAGGAGAGGGGAACATGGTGTCTCTCTGAGCTCACTTCCTCTTCCTCCTAGCATTCTGTTCTGTTTACTCCTCCCACCTATGTTTTAATCTATCAGGGCCAAGCAGTTTCTTTATTGCTTAACCAATGAAATCAACAGATTGATATATGACACTCCCACATCAAGGACTGAAGAAAATATTTGCAAATATTACACTTGAAATGAGATTAACATTTCAAATGTATAAAGAATTGAAACAACTCAAGAAAACAAACAACACGATCTTTAAAACTGACACAGGATCTGAACAACATTGCTTAAGATGCCATTTCATAGTATTAGAATGATTATTACCAATAGGCTAAAAGTGCAAGTGCTGATGAGACTATAAGGAAAAAAAGAAGCCCTTATTCAATATTGGTGGTAATGGAATTTAGTGAAGTCTTTATGGAAACTAAATGACATTTCCTCAAAAAACTAACGGTAGTGTTGAGGAAGTGAATCACCAGGTAAGGAGCTTATTGTCCAAGCAAGAAGACTTGAGTTCAAATACTCCGTCCCCACGTAAATGCCAGGCAGGCCTGGTGGCCTGCAATTCTAGCCTTGGAAAGAGGAGACAAGGGAACCACAGGACAAGCTAACTAGTGAGACTAGGATCAGCAAGCTCTAGGCTTGAGGGAGAGACTCTGACTCAAACATGCGGTCTGACATGCAGGTCTCAGATTGCAAAGCAAAGAAAGGATATGAATATGGGAAAGAAACTTGAGGGAGAGGGTAGGTAAGACAGGGTGAGAGTTACAGTAATCAGAATCTCATATATATATATATATATACATATACATATACATATATATATATTCGATGTGTATTGTATGTATAAAATTGTCATTGAGCAAATATAATAAAGATTTTTGTTAGCTGGGCGGTGGTGGCGCACGCCTTTAATCCCAGCACTCGGGAGGCAGAGGCAGGCAGATCTCTGTGAGTTTGAGGCCAAGCCTGGGCTACAAGAGCTAGTTCCAGGACAGGAACCAAAAAGCTACGGATAAACCCTGTCTTGAAAAATCCAAAAAAAAAAAAAATAAAAAATACAGATTTTTGTTTTTAAAATTCCATTTGATAATTTATTGAGGCATTATTATGAAGCAATTTATTTTGAATTAAAGAAAACCCTCTATATCATTATCAGTCCGGTAAAATAGGTGTTACTCGCACCATTATACAGCTGCACACTGTAAGATCCAAGTATTCTCTTCTACTGCATTTACCAATGTTACAGGAGCCAAATTAGAACAATCACAACCAGACACAAGGATAATCAGCACATTTGCTTTTAACTGAACCTTAGGAATTCAATGTGAGTAGTATTGAGGAATGATTAAGCAACTTTTCTATTTTCACTTGTATTTCTGCCTGGGACGTATGCTTCTGTGCAAAGGAGAACTCTCAGTAGCTTTATTATGTTTCACACATTTATACTTGGTTAAGAATGCCATTAGCTAGGGGATGGTAGAAATTGCTCAGTGGCTAAGATCATCGGACTGCTCTTCCAGAGGGCAGGGGTCAGATTTCCAATTCCCACATAGTAGTTCAGAACTACCTGTAGCTACAATCCTAGGGTGTCTGGAAGGCTTTCCTGGCCAATGCACAATGCCTGCATGTGGCACACAGATGTACATGCAGTCAAAATACCCATACATATTAAGTAAAAATAAGCATTTTTTAAAGAATGACATTATTAGCTTAAATTTCCTACATGTAATTATTAATTCCATTATTTTATAACAAGATCCCAACTCTAGTGGGTATGGTTTAGCAAGCTTTAATAAAGTTTTTTTTTAAATAAAAGAATGAAGTGAAGGGTTTATAGAAGCTTCAGTTTGCAACAGCCACACTGGTGACTCACTGTGTAACAGTTTCCTCAGAAATTGAACTATCTATATCATAGGGAAATTTCTTAAGAAGGAAACTAAATAACTCAAAATAGCTTCAGGAAGTCCCTAAAACTGACCAGATTCACAAACTTCTTCCTGCCATAGTAAGCAGTCCCCATCAGATGGAAGAAAACTGAGCTGCAAAGACTGCCAGCCAAGCTCAAGATGACTGAGACCAGACAAAGTGCTTGGAAGAAGCAGGAACCAGCCGAGCTCTCTGGAGGAGGGTTAGAGCACCTGAGACACCTGGGAAGGACCCTCTCCTGCCTCTTGTGCTGCTTGCAGCTCCAGTGTACTCCAGGGTCCCAGCTTTTTGACAAATTGATAGCCATCGTCATGCTAATTGACAAAATCTCAAAGGGTTCCCATTTAGATTAGGAACAAAACAAGGGCATCCACTCTTCCCATTCCTATTCAATATGTTGTTTGAAGGAGATGTACATATGGATAGACGTCAAAACATCACTATTTGTAGTTGATATGTGTTATGCCCAGATCCACGAAGTCCCCTAAAAACCAAAAAGGAGACAGAGTCCCGTATGTAAAAGCAAAGGGCCTTTATTTTACGTAAGTTTGCAAACTCGGTCTCTCCACATGTCCAACTTATTAGAATAATTGGAGAGCACCAAGCTCAGTTAGAGTTGGGTTTTAATAGTAGTAAATGTGGGGGTGAGGGGTTTCTAAGGTTCAGGACCCCTAATTGGCTGATATGTCTAGGGGTGTCCTGGTGAGTGTGCTGGCAGGTGATCCTAAAGGGTTGGAACGTTAGGCATTTCCTTTGGATGCTCTGCTCTTGGGTGATGCTCAGATAATCTCAGTTTGTGGTTCTACCTGAAACCAGGTATTGCCTCAGGGTAAACTACTGAGACTCAGGCCTCCATTAAGTTTATCACCGCTGAGTCCTATACTGGCAGGAGATAATGGTTGGAAGTTAAGAGCTTCCTTTGGGTGGTCTCTTTCTATTTAGCTTAACATGGCTGGCTTCTATAATATGTTTCTATACATAAGACATCCTAATGGTCACCAGAAAATTCCAGAGGTGGAGAACACCTCTCAAGTGGTAAAATTACCATATAAAATCACTAACAGCCTTCTTATACAACAATGTACTCATATACACTGAGAAAGAGATCAGGTGAACAACACAAATCACAATAGCCTCAAGAAAAAAAAAGATACATTGTAATAAACCTAACCAAGGAAGTGAAATAATAATTCTACAATTTAAACTTCAAGACACTAAAGAGAACAATTAAAGAAGTCATATAGATGACAGAGAGGCTTCCTGTCCTCATGGATTCACTGGATTAATATTGAGAAGATGGTCACCCTACCTACAGTAACCTTTAGAGTCAGCGAAATCCCAATAAAATGCCAAAGATAGAAATGACCTCATACAGTCCAAACAACCCTGAACAATAAGAATACCACAGAAGGGCTCATCATACTCAACTTCAAGCTGAATGGCAGAGTCATAGTAACAAAAACAGCATGGTACTGACACAAAAGTCAGTGTAGAACAGAAGACCCAGATAGAAATTCATACAACCACTGCCACATGATTTTGAACAAAAAAACATATCCGAAAAAAGACAATTTCTCTGACTGATGTTGCTGCGAAAACTGGACATACACACATGTGGATGAATGAAGTTGGGTCTTTGTCCTTCACCCTGCATAGAAATCAACTCCAAGTGGATCAAAGACCTCAGTGTCAGACCTGAAACTACTAGAAGATAAGGGAGGGAGGGAGTACACTTCAGGACACAGGCATCTGTAAGGGTTTTCTGAGTATGACTTCGGTCACTGAGGAAATAAGGCCAACCAAAGCAAAGGCGACCTTGTCACACCCAAAGCCTTCTGTGCTACGAAGGAAAATGCTAGTGAGCTGAGGGGGACAGCCTAGGAAAAGGCAGGAAAGACTTGCCAGCTGGAATATTTAACGGCGGATATTGAACAGAAAGTTACAAAAACAAGAAACACAAATCACACACACACACCAAATATATGAACATATATATTATATTCAACATCCTTAACCATCAGGGAAATGCAATTTAAACTACTTTGAGATTTCATCTCTAGCCAAGATAGCTATCATCAAGAAAACAAATGGCGGAAGTGCATGAAGAAAGGGGAACTTCCATGTACTCTTGGGTGTGAATGTGAACTGGTACCGCCGCCGTGGAAATCAGTGTAAAGGTTCCTGAAAAGCTAAAAATAGAACTGCCATATGACCCAGCTAGCCTACTTCTGGGCCTATATCCAAGGTGCCTGAGTAGCCTTCATCGGTGCGCCCAGCACAAACGCTACATGATCAGGTCAATACAACTGGCAGCGTGCTGTGAGAAAGACCTTGCAGTCACTACACATTTGATTCTGAATTAAAATCTGGTTATTACAATTTTGTGTATTCAAAAAACCTTTATTGTTGCCATTTTTCATTTTCATTTTTCTTTCTTTTTTTCTTTCTCTTTTTTTTTTTTTTGCAACTTCCATATTTAGTCATGCAATCCAATCTGGGTCATGAACTATAGTTTAAGAAGCTGGGGGCCAGAACAAATGTCTATGTTCTAGGCATGAAGGAAGTTCTTAGTCACGTAAAAGTCTAAAGCCAATATGACAGGTGTCCTGAAGGAGAGGCTGAGTGAGCTGTATCCCGAAAAGGAAGAAACATTTGGGCAGACTGAGGCTGGAGGCTGAGGCAGGAGAAAAGGTGGTGAAGGTCTTGGGACTTTAGTGGAAACAGTGAGGGCATTAATAGAGGGTAGGGGAGGCTGTTTAATCCAAGCTACTCAGTAGGCGACAATCGATGTCATTCTGTAGATATTCTGGACACTGGCCCTGGTCATGCGCATTACTCCTTACGTCTATATGAGCATGCAGAACTTCTCTAGGGGAGCAAACTTAGGGAGAAGAAACCCAGAGCAAAGCCACAGAAGGATCTCAGTGAATAGGAAATTCAGGAATCTGACAGGAAAAGAAAGCACTGAGATGTAGGTAGGAAAGGTTGGAAACATGAACATCACCTAGAAAGAATCAGGGCTTTAGGAACATTAAACCCAGAAGCAATAGTTTCTCAGGACGCATTCTTTAGTGACTTACCCACGTGTCTTATGTGCTCCAAAATCCCTTTACAATGACAAAAACTGAATTCATTCTCCCAGTGACTACTTAAATGGCAGAGAGAAAAAGAGGAAGATTGAAAAGACCAAAAGGGAAGTTGGGGGGTGGGGGAGGCGGTGGCAGAAGAAATGAAAACAATTCAACTTGGGCTTAGGAAAGAGTGCTTCCAGAGAAGGGCAAAAGTAGATGGATGTCAGATCGCCAGTGGTCCAGGGGCAAGCAGAGCAGAAAGCAGGCAGTGGACACAGCGCTGTCTCACAGGAAGAGTCAAGAGAGTCCAAAGCATAGAAAAAAACAGTAACTGATTCTTGTTTCTTACTGTTATTATGTTTACCATGATGGAGTACTATCTGAGATAGAATTCTGTGGTTTTCTTTCTGATATTAAAAGTATTCCATCAGTTCTGTCCTTACTCAAAAGTCTTTTGGGCTATGTGTGTGTTATTTGTTTTGCCTAAATTCTTAAGCCCTTGGAAGAAACCAGATGAAGAATTCAGTCAATTGATTTCTAAAAGAAAAATAAATATATCCATACAAGCACAGAATTGGGGGAGAGGAGAAAGAGAGGCAGGAGAAAGATACTACATTACAGAGGTAGGGAGGGAAGGAGGAAGGGGGGGGATGGGGAATAAGGATCTTTGTTACACAGGACTCACGTGGGTTCAACAAAGCCTCCTCTATGTTATGGAGTATTAAACAGTACCAAGTCAGGATGGCCCATGACCAAGAAGGCAATTGTCAATGTTCCTCAGATACATCAAGTCTTCCTGTGTAACACAAATAATAAAAACCCAGAAACAGATGTTGGGGTTTAACCTGAAGATCAGAAAAGCAAAGCAGCCAGCCACTGGCTCTTACCTCTACCTCAGACCAAAATGCCTCTACAAATCCTCAGAATGAGACTGAGCTGAAACCTGTCTCCTCCCGTTTTATAGTTCTCTCTGGTGCTGGGATTAAAAGTGTGCACCACCACTGCCCAGCCTCTGTGGCTAACTGGAATGGCTGCTGGGATTAAAGGTGTGTGCCACCACTGCCTGGCCTGTGTGGCTGACCAGTCTGGCTGTTTTGCACTGACCTTCAGGCAAGCTTTATTTATTAAAACACAAATAATATACTACTATATTCCTGCTGCACGTGACCCATCAGGAGAAAAGGCAAACCCTAAAAAGCATATAAATTGGTTGTTTCTGACCACACAGGCAGAATGGGTCTTGGAGTCAGAAAGTTGAATCATCAGAAAGGGAGAAAGCTCTGTCATCAACTAAGTTTGTGGTCTGACATCTACTGAAGTAGACATGTAGGCGAGAAGAGGGGACCATCCAGCCTATGTGGTTGAGATAAAGAAACACTGTGCACATCGGTCATAATGTGAACCTTAACCCTAAAGATATTCAAGGCATGTGCCTGACAGAGAGGAGAAGGCAGAGTGGAAGGGCTAAAAAGGAAGGAAACTATCCTGAGGCTACCCCGATTTTTAAGAGGAGTTTGGGGCTGATTTGCTGAAAAGAAGAATAGGAAAGATCAGCACAGCAACCTTGTGCATTGTTTACAAAGATAAACCAGTGTATACAGAGGTGGTCAGCTAAGAGCAGCTATTTTCAAGAACATGTAGTCTGCAGAATTGAGGACCGGTGGGTGTGTATGCATTTGCACACAGGGTTATGTGCAGGCTTGTGTTCTGCCTGATTTAACAAGGGAAAGAGGTTGCTTGGGCATCCTGAAGAACAACAAAACAAAAGAAAAATCTAAAAAAAAAAAGAAGAAAATCAACAGGGAAAATACTTATGAAAGCATTTCCACTTCAGGCAAGCCAGACAACACTACAATGCATACAGCCAGTACATGGTCACCTATACAAAGAATAAGAGAAGCTGCCAAGCTGAAGTGTTCTGTGAAAACAGTAAGCAAACAAAAGGTGAAGGACGGAGGTGAAGCCATTAGCTGCTCACCGTGCTGATCTTTGTCAGATGGGCTGAAATCAAGTGGGGTAGAGAAACTGGAGAGTGCAAGGGAGCCACAAAACACATCGCATTATCAGCTCTGTTTTGCTCTAATTTCTTCTCTAGGAAGGTGGCTTAAGGAAACAGTATTGCAATAAACAAATCATAGATTTGTGTTAGAGGATGCTCAGTATTATGATCTCTGAAATTTAAAGCCCTCTTAAATGTATAGCAATGAAGACTTCTTGAGTAACCAATAATGTTCACATGATAGGCTACTCTATGTTGTCTTTTAGAAGTCTGTAATGGGAGAATCTCATTTTTAAAAAGAGTCCAGTTAAAGGGGTATAAATGGTATACCATTTGACATAATTTTTAAAAATTTTTTGACACAAATTTTATAAAGCTAAGTAGGAAGTAAAATACTAGACTGAAATTCATCAGAAACATTGACTGTGTTTATCTCTGAGGTGGTAAGATAATGACCTGATTTCTTTGTTCTGCTTATCCATATTTTCTAAATTATATTCACTAAAGATATGTTGCTTATATAATCAGTTCCCTTTAAAAATAAGTAACTGATGCATGACAGATTCACAAGCATTGAAAGACTTTGAAGTAGGAGAAACACAAGTGACCAGGAGACAAATGTCAGACTTGAGCACCGTTCTGCGTGGTCTTGTTGACAGAGCCATCAGTAGACATGTCACCCAGACTCAGACATCGAGTGTCTTTTCATTGGTGATGGCTTCCCTGTGTAAGATAAAGACAGCTGAAGTGTTGCTCTAACGTTGTCACAGGTACAGCTAAGACATGACTGACAGATTGCTCTGAAGATATTATGATATCTGGCATCTTTCCTTGTCACTTTTATAGCCTTTGGGAAATGCATGTGTTTGTTGGAGGGGTGTGCATGTGTGTTTGTGTGTGCACTGATGCCTGTACAGAGGCCTATCTGCAGAAGCCAAAAGTCAGCATTGGTTATTGCGAGGTGGGGGTCTGTTTTTGTTTTTGTTTTCCTCTCACTAGATTCATAGGCTCACCAACTAGTCCAGGCTAGATAGCCAGTAAGTTCCAGGAATCTGTCTATTTCTGCCTCTACAGCACTGGCATATCGGGATTTAAGTAGACACTACCAACCTGCTTTTTTTTTTTTTAACGTGGGTACTAGATACCAAACGCAGTTCCTCATGTTTACACAGCAAGCATTTATAGGCTGGGCTATAGTCCCAGTCCCTCCTAGAAAATTCTTGATATAATGCATCTGGATCCCAAGCTACCAAAACCTCAAATAGCTGTATTTCCTTATGATGTACCGTAATTGGTATCTTTCATACGAATGTATACCATTGAATATTTGGACGTTCTTAACCAAGTGTTTTCATGAGGTTGTTTGTTTAGCTTTTTTTAAAAAAAATCTTATAATTCTATTATTAAAATAGCTATGTAATGTAAGGGCCTTAGTCATCTGAAATATTCAATTAACCAGAGATTCCCTCCTTCACTGTCCAGCCATACTAAATAAAGAAGACTTTACACAAATCCATCATTTCTTAATTAATTTAGTAGTTGCTCGTTACACGTGAACATAAAACTAATTGTGTTTATCCTCATTTGCGAAAGCCTTACTCTTGGGCTGAATGCATGCAGCCAAAAAGAAAAGAAAAATCTATGCTTACTGGTTGGTCTCCTTCCAATTCATGAGACTGAGACAGCCTACGTGCAGTAGGCTCTTCACACTGTCTAATGGTCCAGGTATATTTCCCGAGGCCACTCACTATTCTATTCTCCTGGACAACAATTCTGTATTTTCTCCATTCTAATGAATCTCCCAACACTCCCTCCCCCATCTCCACTCCCATCAGTTGACCTTGCTTGCTAGTTCCCTGAAGAAAGAAAAAATAAATCAGAAGAGAACTTCCATGAGTTCCCACTTCTGCCTCAACCTCCACCGGCCCACCGGCATCTGGGCTCATAGAGGATGCTGCCTTCTATCCTGCTACCAAGAACAAACTTCCTGGGTTCCTGTCTGTATCTAAATTCTACTTGTATTCACTAAATCCCAGGTTCAAAACATTGCTCCTTTCACTCTCTGGAGTCATCTTTTTCTCTGCGATCTTTCCATCCGCGTGCAAACACGGCTTATATTTCACACATGTTGACCTCCAGCTACAAGTTCTATCTATTTACTTACTTACTTACCTACTTGCTTGCTTGCTTGCTTGCTTGCTTGCTTGCTTGCTTGCTTGCTTCTTACTTACTTTCATCACTATCTTGAAACTAGGTCTTATTTTGTAGCCTAGACAGGCTGGAATTTTCTATGTATCCTAGGTTGGCTTAGAACTTTGATCTTCCTGGCTTCAACCTCCAGACTGCACTACTACAGGTCTGTGTCACCATCCCTAGCTACCCTTCTCCTTATAACAGTTCCTCTGAAGAGTTCTGCAAAATCTGCTTTCTCCTTCTCTCCAAAGCCCCCTGCATCAATGTTTGCCTCTCCCGGTGTCAAAACCGCTCTATACCAGCGGTGTCCACATCACTATAGCTAGCAGTCTACTCGCCAGTGATGTTTAATACAGTTTTCCCTTGTTTTTAAAAACCCACCCAGTCCACTTTATGAAGTCCATGTATTCTTGGGTTTGTGGCTGTCCCCTGGAGCATAGGAAGTCTACTAGGGGCCACATCCTTGAAGAAAGCTAATTCTCCCTCCCCAGTGCAATCACCTGCCACTTAACTCCTCAGCCAGGGATGGGATTTCACGCCCCCCCCACCTTCCTTACACAGGTTGTGGGCAGGATGCCACAACCACTGTGAGTCTGTATGTGCAGCTGCCCTGGTGTGTACAGAAAGCATTGTTTTGTTGTAGTCATGAACTGCCTCTGGCTCTTAGCATCTTCCTACTCCCTCTTATGCAATGGCCCCCAAGTTCTGAGAGCAGGGAGCATGATAGAGATATGCCATTTTGGACTTATTCTCTGCACTTTGAAAGTAGAGGGTCCCTGTTTATCACCATTTACTGTAGAAAGAATCTTCTCTGGTGAAGATTAAGAGATGTACTAATGGCCAGGTCGTGCACCTATAATCCCAGAGGCAGGCAGATCTCTGTGAGTTCAGGGCCAGCCTGGTTTATGATGTGAGCTCCAGGAGAGACAAAGGTACACAGAGAAACCTTGTCTCGAAAAAGAAGAGAGAGGGCTACTAATCTATTGGCATACTGACAAGTCATTGGGAGTTTGTTTAATACTAGGTTCATTTAGCAGAATAGCGGTCGTAGATTCTCTTCCAAGGCCTATGACCTATATAGCTACAGTTTCTTGGTACAGAACAACAGGTATGGGCTGCATATTGAGGACTAGGCTTTCAATCAAATCATAAGGTAGTTAGTTGCCTTTATGACATTTGTGCCACTATTACACCAGTGTGCCTATCTTGTCAAGGTGATCATTATCGTAGCTCACAGGGTTTACATCTTGTTAAGATGCCATGAGTCCCATTAATAAGGGGAGGGGGGCTTAATTTGCAGAGACATTGTTTCAAATAACCCATCTTTTCTCTGGAGAAAACTTTAAACCTTACCTTTGTAATTTCAGTACAGAACACAAAGGTTCCTGGCGTCACAAGGGACAGGGCCTCTCAAAGCCATGTCAAGGATTACCTAAAGCAATAGTTTGTAAGCAAATGGCCTTGATAAGGGCATCAGAGTTGACTGACAAATTTTCTCCTGTCTCTGTCATCATACTACAGATGCCAAGGATCCTGGATTTGAGACATGGATAAATAAACATCCAAGTGATTCCAATGAGTGTACCATATAGAGCATCACTGCCTGCATCACTGGAGGCTCCCTTCACCCTGTGTCACTGGCGACAGAATGCTCTTCAGGGAGCCATGGGATTCTGCCGCTGCCCAACTCCCATCAATACTCGCCCAGGATCTACTAAGATCCTAAGACCTGCACTGGGTATCTACTTGACAGAAATGTGTAAAGCAGACACGGTGTGGTCTGTCTGTCACTGAGCTCAAAATCTAAAGGTCTGAGGAGAAAAAGGACATATATTGAGCAAATGAACACCCAAATTTCTGTATACCCCTGGAGCTGTGAAGAAAATAGTAGAGCATTTAAGAAAGCATAACTAATGTTTCAAATATTGGAGTACTAAAATTGTCGGAGAATGTTATTCCATCTGGGACTTAAACAGCAGGTGCCATCTAGGAATATGGGTAATCAAGGGGAAGAGTGACTATGCACACCCTGCAGTAATAAGGAGGTGCATTTCCCTTAAGCTCCAGCTTCCAGCCCCACTGCAGCGCATGCCTCCAGTAGCTGGGAGAGAAGTGGTCTGAATCAGAAGGGAAGTTGAAGCACGGTTAATAAAAACTCAGAGAGAGAAATTGGCAGTCAACCTGAGGTCAGAACAGCAAAATAGATTTAAAGAAGAAAGAAAAAAGCAAAATAACCAGCCACTGGCTCTTACCTCGACCTCAGTCTGAAATTGTTGATCCTGCCTCCAGGAATCTCAGAATGAGACTGTGTCTGTGCGCTGTCTCTTCCTGTTTTATATTCCTCTCTAGGATTGGGATTAAGGGCATCTGTCACCCAGTTTCTATGGCAAACTAGTGTGGCTACTGGGATTAGGGTATTTGTTACCACTGCCTGATCTGTAAGGCTGACGAGTGGGGCTGTTTTACTCTGATCTTCAGGCAAGCTTTATTTATCAAAATACAAGTGAAATGCCACTACAGGAGGCCATGGATTGGTACAGACCATTAAAAAACTCCAGTCCTGGATATTTATTTATTACCTATTTTTAGTCTGGGCTATCTATCTGACTGTCTGTCTATCTATCTGTCTGTCTGTCTGTCTGTCTGTCTGTCCGTCCATCTGTCTGTCATCCATCCATCCGTCTGTCTGTCTATCTGTGTGTATGCACATATGTTCACATGCTTGCCTGCATCTTTGTGTCTGTGTGTGTATTGTGCATACTGTATATAAGAATGTGCAAGTGTGCATGCCTATGTATGTTCATAAAGAAGTCAGAAAAGAATACAGAGTATCTTACTCTATAATTCTCCAATTAACTCCCCTAAGAATGAGGCCTTTCACTGAACCTGGGCTAGAATCACTGGTCAGTAAGTCCATGGGATCCATCTGTCTCCCACCTGCAGTGATGGGGCTACAGGGGCTTGTAGCCAAGCTGATCCTTTATGGTGATCCTGAGAGTCTGACCTCAGGTCCCTTGTGACATGCCTGACGTTTACATGGGTACTGGGGATTTGAACTCAGGTCTTCATTCTTGGGAAGCAAGTGCCCTTATCTACTGAATCATCTCTCCACTCCTTAATCTTGGAGTTCTCTTTATCATACTCTACATAGTTTGATGTCCAACAGTGGTCCTCAATCTTGGTTGTACACTAGAATCTCCAAATGAACTTTTAAAAAAACATATTGCTATCTTGGCTACAATTGTAGAAATTGGCTTAATTGGCTCATGGTATATTCTGCATATGAGAATTTTCTAAAACTTCCCAAATCATTCTAACATATAAATAATTTTGCAAGCCACTATTCAGAGGAAGAAAAAAAGAAATCTAAATGGGTCAACAAAGATAGTCCATGGAGGAATAACATAATCTGTGTGTTTTGTTTGCCTTTATTGGAAAGCAAAGAACAGCTGGTAAAAAAATTTAACTTAAGTTGATAGCATCCTATCCACTAAAGATGCCTCCCTGGCTGCCTCTTTCACACACAGATGATGCTTCTTGACACTCAGTCTGCTTTTATGAGACCATTCTTCACATCAGAGTCTCTGTGGGACCTGCTGAGGGAAAAGACACAAATGTGGCCTAAGAAAAACATTGTTTGCCTCTGAAAATTTGAAAATAATTTAGAAAGGTAAAGCTAACATCCACAAAATAATAGAATGTATATGTTTTAATTACTAGAGAAGAGAACTCAAGTTCAAGAGATGGAGGGAAATCTTCACTGAGCCTGGGTTAGTGGACTGAAACAAGAGGAAAGGGGACTTAAGTAATTTAGGAGAAGGGGTCCTGGTGAGAAGCAGGTGTGGGGGACAGAGAGCGGAATCTCTGGCTCAGTGATTGCTGCTCTTCTGCAGGAGCAACTTGGGTTCACAACCCCACGCCAGGCTACTCGAGCCCACCTGTAGCTCCAGCTCCAGGGGATCAGACACACTCTTCTAGACTCCATTGACATAAAAAAAATACATGTGCACACACACTAAGACACATACACATAGGTAAACAATAAAACAAAAATAATGTAAAATACACACCCAGGAATGACAAGAGAGGGAGGGGAGAGGCTTGTTCTGTCGTTTTACCCTGTAAGGATATGGTGGAAACTTCCAGAAGCAGGCTTGTTGGAGGCCTTCAGGTAATTGGGGTATGATGAGCTCTGGGGAATTTCAACCTCTTCCTCTTCTTATTTGCTCCCCAAGTATAAAATGAGTACTTCCATTATGCTGTGACACCGTGCTGTCCTGTCTCACCACAGACCCAAAGGCAATGGGGGCCATTGATCATGAACTAAAACCTTCAAAACTCTGATCCGGAGAAGAACCTTTCTCCTTTCAAGTTGATTTCTAAGGCATTTGTTCCAGGAACGGAAACCGGAGTAACAAAGAACACCCACGTATCCACCAGGGTGAGAGCTGAGAGTAGCAATAACCTCTCTGCTAGAGGCTGGTCATTAACTAGTTTTCATTACTGCATCTTGTTTTCAAAGAAATCTCCTTCTCAGACATCTCCTTTCATACTGAAGAAGACTCGTTCTCTTTTTCCACTTCCTTCTGTCCCCAAAGTAGCTAGTTGTTGATTTCCAAATACTTTTGTGTCAATAACCGGGCTTTGTAACTTTTAGGTTCCCCCGGCTTAGGTAAGTAGTCTCTTGTGTTTGGTCTCTCAGGCACAAGTTATCACAGCCATGCTCTATGATGTGCTTACTAAGTAAAGCACCACGGAAACATGGTGCACACATTACCAGATGTCATAGTCACAGCATTCAGTTAGGAAACTGTGGCCTTCAAACTCATTGGAAGTGAGTGATTTTCCCCCCACGTTTCTATCATAAATGCTGGAGTTTACAAATCTGCCTTGTTCCAAAGTCCAATATAAGTACAGCCTTTCACAAATGACTTCACAGAGAAGAAGTGAAAACTTTTAATGTTACTCAGCTACACCTAAGACTTCAGGATCAGTGTGCATCAGAGCCAACTGTGACCTTTTTCTTTAACTACAGAAGACTGGGACTGTAGAAATAGATACATTAATGTATTTTACACATAACATTATATATTATATATAACATATATATATATACATACAGACATACATATATGTTATAGAACCTTGGAAATACTGGATGAGAACCTCCAGGAAAGAACCTAGAGATCTACAGCAGCTATCTACAACCCAGTAGGTAGCTATACCACGAGCTTTGGATGAAGAACAATGGTCCTATTCAGTGGCTAGAGCTGGAAGCACATGTCCCACCTAAATGCCGCTTCCCATGCTGACATGCTGGTCTCCACAAGACTCCTCACTTTGAATTATATGAGCGTTTTCCTGCTTACTTGGCTAAAACAACCACAATAAAATAAAGTGTGGTGATGATGAGTTGAAGGGCATTTGAAAGATACTATACCTTGAAGGAATTTCTGTAAGTCCTAAGTACAGGCAACTTACATAAATGTCATCACTTGAAGACAGTAATTACTTAAGAACTGTTCTATCCCCCCAAATGTATTAAGTTATGTCACACAAACCCTGTCGTCTGTGGTTAACAAATGTGTTTCTTTAAGGCTTGTTTCAGATTAGCTGCCCTTTTCCCTAGCTAGTAACTGAATTCTTATTTTTTAATAAATATTACTAGAGGACTGGTACCACCTTGGCAGAAAATGTGGTGATAGACAGATTTAGGCATTATCAAATGATGAAGATCTTATTGATCACAGTTTCAAATACTTTCTCGACTTGCTTTTGGTTAGCATAAAGTTTCAGAATAACCATGATGGGCAGAGAGAAGCAGAACTAAACCTTGTAGGATCTTTGGAAGTGGGGTGGGCTAGAAATCTGGGTCTATCTCTTTCAGCTAGTTAACAATTAGTATTCATGTTATTCAGAAGTTTGCTCTGAATTATGACTACAACTAATTTTTCTTTCCTTTGGGGTAAAGGACTGTCATTCAGAAGCTGTGTCTGAAGGAAGACCTTAAAGGAAACTCGGCCTTCTTTCTTCTCCCCGAAGGAGTGAAGTACTAGGGAGAAGGCAAAGGCATATAAAGCTGCAGACACTTTGGGAAGCTATCAAGTGTGTGGCTCATTTGAAGCTCTGTGTTAACACAGTGTTTTGAGTTGCTTGATATTTCCCCAAATACAAACGCAAGCAAGGAGGGAAAGCATAAATGGAAAGTCAACTTGTTCCGCAGATAAGAACTTATCTATCAGCAGATCTTATATAACAATTCATAAATTCCTGGGCTTCCACCAGTAGGCAAGGTCATAGCAATTAAAAAACAGTTTGGAACACACGCACTCAATCCAGGCAACAAAATTAAGGCCATAAATTGACTTGCTTGCCGGGTCCCTCATATTCACTTGTTACAAATGGTTTAATATAGATAGGGAGGGCAATCTACTTAACAGCCCCATGATGCCCTAGGAAGTGGCAATTACCAGTAGCTATTAAAACCGGGAGAAAGTAGAGGAGAGTAATTAACAGCACAATCTCTGTTGGTCTGTGAAAGTGTAGGTCACAATAGATTTGGTTCTGCTTTTGTGTACATGTGTGTGCGTGTGTGTGTGTGTGTGTGTGTGTGTGTGTAGTTTGTCTTATATAATTAGAATTTTACAGCATTAGATGAGGTAAATCATTGAGACTGATTCTTCTATCTCACCTAGTAGGAATAACACAAAGGTATCAACCAAACAATATGTCCTTAGTGAAGGAAAACCTAAGACAGTAGTAAAGCATCAGAAACAGTAAATGTGCTTATCTCCGTATGAAGAGCAACTTTATGATAATAGTTTTGAAACCATAGTCTACTGGTAGCTATTATGGAAGTGCCATCACTATACAGACCTGGTACCCGAAGTCCTCAGAGCATCTCCTCACCAAACCCTCCTCTTCTTGGATATGAATCTTTGCTCTGTGAGTAGAACTAATGGACTTGCAAAGCTGAAAAACACAGAAGCCTGAACGGCACAAAACATCTTTAAAGTAAACTGCCCACCTTATATCTTGTCTCCATGTTTGTAGAATCGCAAAACATTCTAAATGAAAGTGCCCTCAAATATTACTCAGCATCCACCTGTCTTACAAGAAGGGACGTGTGGCCAGGAAGACTGAAGGGGCTAATTTGAGGCCACAGTCCTGATTCGTGGCTAAGCTCTGAGTTACCTAGAGGTGCCCCTTAGAAAGGGGTAGGGGATTTCCTCTCACATTCTGCCAACTTGAACGGGAAAATTCTTTGAGGTTAACAACTCACTTTTTTTAGTGAAGGTGCTAAACCTATCGTCAGTGCCTTAGGGGCCAACATCTAGATGATACTCTGCAAGCATGAACGGGGAGTTTGTTTGAAACTACCTGGAGGAAGTGGAGCAGCTGTCCACAGGAATGTTGGAGATTGCCAAAACCGCTACTGCCTCTGAAGGTTTACGTTTCCGGACCCTACCTCACCTTCGCTACTGCCTCTGAAGGTTTACGTTTCCGGACCCTACCTCACCTTCGCTACTGCCTCTGAAGGTTTACGTTTCCGGACCCTACCTCACCTTCGCTCTGACCTGAAGCGGGTTTTCTGGTGTCTCTGAGCCTCGGCTTACTTCTGGTACCAGGATAAGAGCAGCTAGCCTCCAGGACTGTTGTAAAATTAAATATCAGCTCGTTAAATAAATCGTAAGAAAAAGTAAACAAAATGTCCAGGGGTTTGCATTCAGTTCTCTTTTCCTTTGGATTCAGCACACGCTCGTGCACGCACACACACAGACACACACACATACAGACACAGAGACAGACAGACACACACACACACACACACACACACACACAGCAGAAACTTCCACTAAAACCAGAATGGTTTTTAAGGCCTCCCAGCCTAAACTGTCTCATTCATAAAATGGAAGAAGATGGGACGTGGTTAAATGCCCAGGGAGTGCTCCGAGGAATGTGTCCCGTGAAAGGAGAACGCTCCTCTCTTACAACCTGCCGGACCTGCAGAGCCAACATTGCCCTTCATTATTGTCTTGTACTCATCTCTCCTTTCCAAGTATCTGCTACCAGTTTTTTCAATCTTCAACTTGTATATTTTTCCAACAAGCCGATGCGTTTCCGATCTTTGCTGTGCGCTTGGTGCTTTGTTACGGTGTGACAAAGCCCTGCTCCCCGTCAAGGTGGCCTCTCTCCTATTCCAGCTTCCTGGCAGCATTTGTTTACCTCCTCCCTTTTCACCACACGCTGTCAGCTAGTTTTTTTTTATTATTATACTGGGTTTCCTATGCTAGAACACAGACTTTTCATGAGCAAAGACTCTATTCTTTATTTGACTTTTAAAGCAAACTCTACCAGTCTAGCAGGGTATTTTGATTACAACCAACTCACAAGCCCATGGAGAGAGGTAAACTCAACCCCTTAATATAAAGTGCTCTAGTTCTGAAGAGTGGACATGCCACCGTAGCTGTTTGGAAAAACAACCTGTCACAAGACTCTAAAGCAGTAACAAATAAAGCTTTTTGGAATTTTAGATAGGAAGAGCTATTTCATTCTACAATCTTTAAAAGATGACCAGACACTGAGCAGCCACCATTTGTCTTACAAGCTGAGAAGGAAAGGAAGGAGTGTGGTGAGCCTGAGTCTAGCATGCCCCGCACCAGAGAGCCTCAGTTCTAACACCCCTTTCCAGTGAGCCCGAGTCCAGCACCTCCCCGGGAGCTGCACTTCAGTAGAACAAGCCATCTGCTACCAGTGTAACAACACGTAACTGTACCTTTGGAGTCTGGCAGGAGCATCCTTTAGATGCTCTTTAGAAGGTTATATATACGTCATCGGCATCACAAAGCTAGATTCCCTGCTTGATGTTTCTACCCGAAAGCTGGCCTTTTTTTTTTTTTTTTGGTTTTT
>NW_004949096.1:21194993-21200178 GCF_000317375.1 Microtus ochrogaster | reverse complement strand
GAGTGCTGGGATTAAAGGCGAAAGCTGGCCTTTTCCTTAGCTCAGATAACAATCGATTTAGGATGTTCTATGTGGCTGCAGGAGGGTATGAAGTTGAGTTCTCTAGAGAAACAAAAACAGGAAATACATGTCTACACCGGGAGACGTGGGGGAGAGAGGGAGATTGGTTTAATGTGAAGAACAGGTTCCAATGATGACCGAGCTCAAGCAGGTCCAAGATCTGCCCTCAGCAGTCTGAAACCCTAAGTGGGTTAGCCCCAGTCCTCCAGCTCTGAAACTAAGAAAGCAAGAGAGCCAGTCGTTCAAGTCTGAGTCCAAAGACAGAAGAAAGGCCAGTATCTCAGGTTGCAAGGGCCAAACAGAGAGAATTCTCTTTCCCGTAGCTTTTATTCAACTCAGGCTGTCAGTGAATTGTAAGAGTCCCATTCATCCTGGGAAAAACAACCCATTGTACCAGTCAATTGACTCAGATACTAACATCACTAGAAGTAAACTTTAACCATGTAATCACTTCTGCCAGCGGCATCCACTTGTTTACAGTCTCCAAACAGTAGCTGCGCGCTAAAACATGTAAGAGAAGAGAGGCGCCAATAGATAGTAATCAATATCTCAATCCATTACATAGCAGTAAAGAAAAACCCCTTAGGGTGGCTAGTTTACCGGCAACACAAATTCATCTCCCATAGTTCTGGAGGATAGGGAGTCCAAAACACAGCAGCATGGTTGGTGTCTGGCCTGTTCCTCACAGATGAAGCTTCTGTGTCTACACACAGCAGAAGGTTGGGTGCAAGGGGCAAGACAACCCTCCCTGTCCTCCGTTATAAGGACACTGATCCCATTAATCCCATTATGATCTCATAACCTAATCATTTCCAGAAAGGCCCCACCCACCTCTTCACATTATCACATGGAACAGTGGGTCTCAACATACAAATGTTGAGGGAGCCTCGAGTTCAGAAGAGAGCAATAATAACCTCTTTAGAAGATGGAGGGGCAGTCAAGAATGTTTCAAACCGACTGGGTTGTAACAGAGAGTGTGTCATTAAAAGCACAAAGGATATTACGTCTTTCAAAAATACCGATGACTTCTGCACATGGCCTTTGGTTGCTACATCTTTAGGCTACGCTGAGAAACAAACACTCTCCTAAGGACTCAACAGAGAGCGAGACAAGTGGGCCCCTCCTGCCTGAGGTGGGTTCCTCCAGTTGGAACCTTACTCTGGAACTCCTAGGGAGCCTGGTTGAGACCCTCCCCCCCACTTCATCCACCCCATCCCAACCCCTAATCCCCTCTCTCCTTCCCAGGAGGCAGGCCAATAGCATCTCTGCCTCTCTTTGCATACTTCCAGTGTTGACCTGCTTGGTTTTCATAACGTTGCCCCTAAAGGCATTTCTGTGTGTTTTCAATCCTAGTTTGAACTTAGGATCAGGAGAACCCAAATTCACACAGTTGTATAAAGTTCCAGATTAAAAGAGACCACGGAATTATAAAAACATAAGTAGCTGTGTCCTTATGTGGAAGTGGGCGTGCTAGAGAGAACACTGTTAAGTCAACCCATGAAATTGGAATATGCATAAAATTACGCAAAAGAAAATCAATGAACATTCACCTGAAGTTGATAATGTGTGCTTTGCTGATCGAGAGAGCTATGTTCTTAGGAAGTGCAGCTGAATAGTGTAGGACTAAGGCCCTACAATGCTTGTAATTCACTGTCAAGAGTTCAGATAGCATTACCTAGGGAAAGACAGGATAGCATGTTTCAAACAGTGACTTAGAAAAAAATGCTCTGTACTCTGTGTGCTTGAAACCTGTTTTTAAACAAAAAGCAGAAAGAAAGAGAGAGAGAGAGAGAGAGAGAGAGAGAGAGAGAGAGAGAGAGAAAGAAAGAAGCAAGCACAGAGTTTGGGGAGTAGCCTTAGCAGTCACTGAACTGCAGAACTGCAGAAATGAATTAAGTTTCCTTCCTGTACGACTTCCTGCCTCCTTTCTGGGGATGCTCACCAAGTACTAGGCCACTCCAAGTTTCTTCAAATGAGAAATCTTGAGAACCAGACTTTCAAGTCACACATTGGACTAGAGCCCAGAGATGTAGACTGAGGCAGGAGACCCAGGATTCTAATTCCACCCAACCATAATGCCAGAACGCATTCATGCATCCCCACGAGAAAGCAGTAAGCCATCCTGGAACGTACTCCTTGCTCGCTGACAGTGGTGGTGTGCGACACCAGCTAGGAAACTCTGCAAAGGCAGGTGATGGAGGGGAAAACAGTCTTCTGCCTCTAAAAGACTGGAAAATGGTGCATCTCCCCTAAGTGTTCTGTAAATCTAAAACTCCCCATTCTTTCCCATCAACCCTCTCTCTTGCCAAGGGTTTCCAAGAGGAGATTTATTTGGAACGCCTTGCTGCAAGCATAGTCATAAATCCTCAGGGTCTATAAAATTAACAACAGGACACCTTTTTATCAGCAAATGTTTACATCCATCTTACCCAGAAAAGGAACACAACAGCTACCAGTAGGAATGCATATGGTAGCCAGTTTTTCTCCTCACGTGTCTTAAAAACCATGGTTCGTTGTTAAAGTGCAAACATAAGACAGCACTGGATGAGGTACTCAGTATTTGTGGGAAAGGTTTAAGGAAATTACATCTTAAAATTGAATCCCCATTTTCAAGTGGGAGGGTGAAGAAACTCAAGTGATAGTAAGATTTGCACTCTTCACTAGCAATGGGGAAGCAGTGGCAGCAGGGAAGTGTGGTGAGTTACCGATGTCTATAGCAGTGCTCAGAGTAAAAAACAAACAACAAGAAAATACACTTTAAAATAAGTCAAATCACACTTCTTAACTTTGTTCAATAGTATACAGTAAGTCAAAGAAACAGAAAATCAAAAAGACAAAAGATTCATAAATGCAAAAGGCTAGAAACAGCCCAAACATCCTTGAGTAACATTGGTAGATCCACAATCCTGGGAGATTCCTCCAGGAAAACAAATAAACAAATGAACAACAACAACAACAACAAAAATAGGTGTCTGGACAGGTTGTCCAGTGGCTGAGAACACCCAGAGATCTTGCAGAGGACCCAGGCTTTGTTCCCAGCACCCACAGCACAGCTCAGAACCTTCTGAACTCCAGTTCCAGGGAACACAATGGCCTCTTCTGGCCCCCAAAGGTACCTGGCACATACATAGTGCGCACATGTGTAGGTATAATACTCATACACATAAAATAACAACAAATAAATACATTTTAAAATGCTGTTTTAAAATTTTTAAAGAAATAAGCTCTTGCTGACCACAGTTTTCAGGGAACTATGTTAGGTGACAAAAACCAGTCTGGTCTCATATTCAGGACTCCACAGATATAGCATTATTAAAATTTAAAAATATTTTTAAATTAATAAATTTTATTTAAATAATTTGATCATATTCTTCAGTTTCCCCTACTCCTCCCTTTCCTACCCACCCAATCTTCTGTTCTCTTTCTCTTCCTCTTTCTTTCTCACTATCAAAAAATTAAAAAAAAAAGATGAAAATAAAGACCAAGAAGAAACCTAATAAGCAAATAATTATCCAAACAAAACAAAATACACACGCACGCGCGCGCACACACACACACACACACACACACACACACACACACACACACACACACACCATGGTAGATATACCCACTGACAGTCATTGGAGAAACCTGACTTCCCCTTTCCTAGCACACATCAATTGCAAACAGCTTCTTAGTTAGGGGAGACTTTGCGTCTCAGTACTGAGAATTTGTCTGGTTTGAACCTATGCAGGTCTCGCGTGTACGGTCACGGTCTCTGAGAGTTCATATATGTATCCAGCCTGTGGTGTCAGGGAGACACAGTTTTCCTGGAGTCATCCACCACTTCTGGCCTTCAGGATCTTTCCACTTCCTCTTCTGAATAGAGCCCTGCCTGAGCTTTGAGGGGAAAGGCTTAATATAGACATCTCATTCAGGGCTGAATGCTCCAATGTCTCTCGTTCTTTGAACATTTCCAGTCGTGGATGTCTGCGTTAATTACCTCCTACTTCAAGACGTCATTTCTTGGCTGAAGTCTGAGCAATACTCTCTGATTTATGGGTGTAGTAATATGTCTTTAGGAGCCATTTTGTTGCCATGTTCGTTTAGCAGAATCAGAACAGTAGGCTTCCCCTAGGGCCCATGTCCTTCTTGTCTCAGGTTCTTGGTCACTTTATCTGTATCAGGTATAGTTAGACTTTCCTTTGGGACTGTCACTCCCCCAAATAATGACACAGAAAATTATTATTAATTATGAAAGCTGGATCTTTAGCTTAAGCTTATTCCCAACTAGCTCTTACAACTTAAATTAACCTGTTTCTATTAACCGATGTTCTGCCACATGGCTCGTTTTCTTTCCTCCATAATGTCTGACTCCCTCCGTGTCTCTTTGGTGCCTCCTGCATATCTAGATGCTCCCCGAGTTCTTCTCTCTCTGTCTGGAAGTCCTGCCTAACCTCTCCTGCTTGTCTATTGGTCACACAGCTTTCTGTTAAACCAACCACAGCAATACATCTTCACACGGTGTAAACAAATATCCCGCAACAGTCAGGTAGAGTGGGCCTCAAATCTCATCAAAAAGTGGTCGATCACTTCCACAACATTTGTACTGCTCTTGCATCAGTATTTCTAACAAGCAGGCTGTTGCTGTAGGTCGAAGGGTTTGTAGCTGGGTGATATTGATAGTTACTTTTCTCCTCTGGTAGCGTGCAAAGTACCTTCCAGCACCATGAATGTTAGTCGATAAGAGTGAAGATTCTAGTTAGGTGAAATCAACTTGATTTTTCCATGTTCAGTGAAACTAGTGGTTGACATGAGACAGGACGGTGAATGGGGGTAGTGGGGGAGTACATCATGAAAATTGGAATTTTGTATCTATGCAACTTGACTATGATGGTGGCCATATGTAGTTATATATTATAAAATTACATATACTTAAATATATGTATTTACATACATACACATATCTATATATACAAAGAAGTACATGTGAAACTGGAAATCAGAAAAAAGACTACAAACAGAATCAATATCAACTTCCTTGTTGTGAAGCTGTACTGTAGTCACACAAGGCAGAGAAAGTGAATGGGAAGTGTGAGGACTCTGTACCACTCCCTCCAACTACATCTGAAGTTATCACAAG
>NW_004949096.1:21161486-21193868 GCF_000317375.1 Microtus ochrogaster | reverse complement strand
GTGAGCCACCATGTGGTTGCTGGGAATTGAACTCAGGACCTTTGGAAGAGCAGGCAATGCTCTTAACCGCTGAGCCATCTCTCCAGCCCCCAGAAAACTGTCTTGATAATGTTCACAACTCATGATAGTGGTAGTCATGTGCTCCCCTAAGTTATCTTTCTTCAGTAGATTGAAAATAAAAGTCAGTTCTTATTCAAGTTGCCCTTGTCCAGCTTGTTACCTTTATGTGCATTTATCTAAACTATGCTGCTAAATGAGGTAAATAGAAACTGCCCAAACATGAAAAATAAGGTAGCTAGATTGAAAAGTGTAGGCAGAAGTTTCTGTCCCCCATGCCACTCCTAAGTAATCACATAAAGACTTACTATTAATTATAAATGCTTGGCCAATAGCTCAAGCTTATTATTAGCTAACTCTTACACTTTAAATTAATCCATATTTCTTATCTATGCTTTGCCATATGGCTTGGTGTCTTTCCTCAGTATGGCAGACCCATCTTGCTTCTCTCTGCATCTGCTTGCAAACTTTTCTGACTCCACCTTTCTTCTTTCCAATTATTCTCTCGGCCCTGAAAATTCTGCCTAGGCTTCTGCCAATCAACAATGAGGGCAATACATATTTACAGGGCACAAAGAATGCTCCATAGTACTTCCCCCTCTTTGTCTAACTAAAAAGGAATGTTTTAATTTTAAAATTGTAAAATTATATACAACAAAACAGTTATCAAGTAAAATTATAGTTGCATTATCTAGTCTATTTGTAATTGACAAAATTAGAGAAAATATTCTTTTATTTACATTATTTTTGTGAATATAAGGTTTTATACCTAACTCACTTTTTATCATAACTAAAGAAATCTTTAACTATGACTGTCTAGTCTTCAATTCCATCAAAGACTCCAGAAAAGTGAAATGTTACCTAATGACAGGGATATCTGGCTGTCTGGAGACAGTCACCCAAAGTTCTTCTGTAATGTTGGTGTATTCATCTTTAGCCTACAGACCTTGTTTATCTAACAGACTTTTCTGAGCAGCAGGAAATTTTGAAGGACTGTTCTATCTTGACTTGGCAAAGTTTGGCAGTTTTTTATTTTGTGTGTGTGTGTGTGTGTGTGTGTGTGTGTGTGTGTGTGTGTGTGTCCTGCTGATCCAGTTCGGACAATATACTGTTAGCAATTGAGGCAAGAATAGTTTTTATTTTTGTCCTAATGGCTAGCTTTTGCCATAAAGAAAGCAAACCCCATACAATGGTTTTTTTCGATGCCCGTCATCTTCTCTGAACTAAATTGGTGTTTCCAGGAGCAGATTTGCCTGGGTGTCAAGAAGAATCTTATGTTAGTAAAACATTTTAAATGCCATAGTCTGCATGTCTTTAAAGTGTTTGAAGACCATCTATCTACCTAAATAAATCTGTATAACCTTGAAAACTTATATAATATGACTATACATTTGATTATTATAGATGACTAACTACTAATAATAATTTCCTAATTATGTATTACAATTTTTTGTTTTTTCAAGACAGAATTTATCTGTAGCTTTAGAGCCTATCCTAGAACTAGTTCTTGTAGACCATGCTGGCCTCAGGCTGCCAGAGATCTTCCTGCCTCTAGCCCCCAAGTGCAGGGATTAAAGGCATGTGCCACCACCACCTGGCTATACATTACATTTTAAAAAGAGTTGCATAAGCACAATGCCTCAAACAAGAGTAGAAACATACATATAGTATAGCAAAAAATAACTTTAAATTTGTATCAATAAACCAAAATTCATACTAATGCAAAATATTTAAAACTAGTAATTGCTTTTTTTATTTTAAAAGTAGAGTCAATAATCTATCCTTTTGTCCTATCATTTCTCTATCACCCATTTTTCTTTTCAGAACAAAATCATTGAATCTAGTCTCTTTTGTTTAGCTTTTTTTCTTGACCATTACCAATAACAACTTATAACAAAATCATTATTAAATGATAATAAATATCTATAACTCATCTTTTGGGAATGTGGGCATTATTCTCTAGACTACTTCCCATTGTTTTGGGGCACTAGTATCATTGAACCCTGAGAAAATTTAAGGTAATTGCTAAATCTTGGCTGTAGTAGTCTGTGAGATTAAATCATCTCAGTCAGTCAACATGAAGCTGTTCTAGATGTAGAACTCTGAGGAAACTGCAACAGAGGCATTCTGTTCACCTAGACCATATGTTTCCAGTGCTGTCTTGTCTCCTTGTTCTGAAAATACATAAAATTTTAAAGGTAGCATATATATCATATTAATACAAGTATAGACAAGTTTGTCAAAAATGATATTTTGTTTTATGTTTGAGTAGGTAAAATATACTTTATACGTGTTGTAGGTTTTTTAAGGTTAATTTCTTTATGTTTGTATTTTCAGGGGGTCATCCTTGATCAAAACTGGAATAACAATCTGGAATGAACCCATATCCTCTCCTTTCCTGTAGAAATAAAAGCATACCCTCTCCTCCAAAGCAACATACCTTTTGACTTCCATTTTGAAGTCAAGATATTTTTTTAATATATACATTGGTTAATCTAGCAACTTTCATAATCCAGTGACTCTTGGCACCAAAAAAATTTAAAAACAAAACAATACACAAAGGATCCAAACACTCTGTGTGCTTCCCATCTTTATATGACTTGTTCTTTTTATTATTATTACTTTGCTCTTCCTTTAAAAACTTTTCTCTATTATTTTTTTTTTCAGTCTTTTGAGACAGGGTTTCTCTGTGGTTTTGGAGCCTGTCCTGGAACTAGCTCTTGTAGACCAGGCTGGCCTCGAACTCACAGAGATCCACCTGCTTCTGCCTCCCAAGTGCTGGGATTAAAGGCGTGCACCACCTTTAAACTCTTTTTTCTTTGACTATCTATACCCATTTTTTTTCTTTAAGCCTATACACATTGTTAAACACATTGTAACCTGTTTAGTATTTTTCCATCTGAACTGGCTTTATTACATATCTGTAACCTTTTCTGTCTGCCTGAGCAAAACCTTAAACCTGCTACATAGTTTAGCTCATGGCACATTTGTAGCTTGAGCATGCAGGCAGCTGCTGGGAGATTTGTCTCTGTACCATGGCCAGCATTGAATGACATGAGACTAGGAAGTCACATTTGGCTCTATTTTTGTCTATTTAGAACCTTTCTCAGGTCTTATGTAGATATATGGAGCTGGACGTTGGGCATCATTTGTAGGCAGACTTTTCTTTACCACCCACTAGTTCCTAAATAACTGACACTGATCATTGTATCAGCCAATAGCTCAGTCTTATTACTAGCTAACTCTTAGATTTAAATTAAACATATTTCTTAGCTATACTTTGCCATGTGTCTTTTCTCAGCATAGCATGCCCATCTTACTTCTCTCTGCATCTGCTGGTGACTCCTCTGGCTCCGCCCTTCTTTTTCCCATCTTTTTCAGTTTGGCTATCCACCCTAACTTTATCCTGTTCAGCTATTGGCCAGTCAGCTTCTTTATTAAACCAATCACAGTAATTTTCAGACAGTATAAGGAATAGTTCACATTTCCCCCTTTTTGTCTAATTAAAAAGGAAGGTTTTTCTTCCTTCCTACACTTCCTCCTTGTCGTTGTGAGGGAATCAAAGCCTTTTTCTCTATTAACAATCAATCAACAAATATTTGCAGCATTTTCATCGATCTTTCAGCCATTAATAGATTCTTAAAGTGGACCTCAGATTCTCCAATCCTTTATGGGCACGAGAGATTTAGTTGGAGAAAGACAAAACCACACAGTAATGGAGTTCCCACTCTGCTTCCAGACTGCAACTGTGGCTTTTAAAAATCAATTTGTGGTTCTGAACAAATGGTCTAGACTAGGATAGGGACACAGAACAGAGGTAACTGGAAGGGTACCAGCAATTAGAATGTCCTACTTAATGCTAGAATGCTATTTGGATATATTAGCTCTCTTTTAAACTAAAAAAGAAAAGAAAAAAAAAGGTATGTTGAACTGTGAAATAAAAATTCATCATTACTTGTGATTCTCATTCAAATGACTGAAAATTTTCTGCAATTAGCACATTTAGTAAAATTGCCCTGATGGCACATGATCTATTCAGGGTGTTGAATTTATTAATTGCTTTGCATACCTCTCAGTAATTCAACAAGCTAGAAATGTATTCACAAGGTTGCATTTATTTATCCGAAACTCCTTGAATTCCAAAACCAAATATTTAGCACTAATATAGTAGGGGTATATAGAAACTCTCTATATTGTCTGTTCAATGCTTAAATCTAACTTTTTTCTATAACAGTTTATTAATTATAAAACACAAATGCAAAATAATTAAAAGGGTCTTGCCTGTAATGCCACCATTCAAAAGTTTGAGTGGGAAGACAGTAAGTCCGAGGCTTAACAGGACTACATATTAAGACTCTGTCTCAAAAAAATAACTTAATTCATGAGAGTAATGTAATAAACTGCCTTGCAGGAAGCCAGAGCAAAGACTACATATAGACATCAATCATTTCGTTAATGTCCTAGAATCTTCCCCTTTCAAGAAAGTCTAACAAAGGCCCACACCCTCTACCCCTCCCTCAACACAACCCCAACTAAGTCTGCTCATTCACTCCTGGGATAAATGTCTGATGGAAAGAGAAAGCAATGACAGGAGGAAGATGTCCTGAGGTTGTCATTTAGAGAAAGTAGGCAAACCAAGATGGCTCTCCCTTAAGAGGGGAATATGATGCAGTGGGCAAGCTGAAATGGTTCATTCCAGAAGAGAAGAACCTCCATAGTGATCACTAGGTATAGTGTCTTCCACAGTGATCGCTAGGTATAGTGCCTTCTTGCCTTTGGTAGTCAAGAAATAGTCATGTCCACTGGAATAAGGAATAAAAAGTATTCCATACTAGTGTGGGGAACATTTTGTATCAGAAAGAGGGCAGACAAGACTGGCAGATGGCTCTGTGGCCCGAGGCCAGGTCAGGAAACACTAGCGCTGCCAGACAGAGATGAATGCGTGGGAACGACAGCAGTTCCAAAGCACCCACCCCCAAAGGATCTCCTCCATCTGAGCCGAGGAAGGAATTGGAGGAGATAGATGTTCCCACAGGTCATGGGCAGGGGGAACAGAACAATCAATTCGCTACAGTGGGACATCCCAGCTCTATCTCATGACTGGGATGGCCCGAGGGAAATACCTGTTATGTAAGGAGTCACTGACATGATTCACCAAATCACACAGTTATTAAAATGCTGCCTCCTTTGTCATAAAAATCCTCACTAATTTTTTTTTTTAAGCAAATGTACTTTCGGCAAGTCAGATGATCAAGTCACTTCAGAGTGTCAAAACTATACGACAGCCGGGGTCTAGCATCCTTCCTCACAATGCTAGAGAGGCTTTTCAGGGCAGCAAACTTTTGGAAAGCAAGTCCTGGGACTTCTGCCTCACCTGTACACCTGCTTTGTGGCCCCTGGCAAGGGGGTTCTTCAAAGGTCTGATAACCATGATGTGGGATAATACCCCCAAAGGAACAGCCCCTATAGCTCTGTCCCCTGTTGCACTTTCTGGGCTGCGTAAATATAAAGAAATGCCACAGAAGACAGCTGAGAAGGCAAGATGCCAATATATAATAATAAAAAACATGTTTCATTAGAGTGATTCACATGGGACTTCTCAGAAATGTCAGTTAATTGTATTTCCCAAATTAAAAAAAAAAGCCTAGAAGGATAATTTCCTTTCCTTTCACGGTTCAGGTAGAGGAAACAGTATCTGGGGGTTTCCAGAAGATCCTTCGCAGTTCAAGGCTGCGGGGACAAGACGGGGGATTCCTGGGAAGATTCAGTAGCGACTCCCTATATTCACTATGAAGGATTGTGTGGGAGTATTAATAACCTTTCCACATAGAGGAAGCAATGCCAAGACCTGGTTACTTGTCTCTATGCTGTTTCTCTGACTCGACAGCTCATGCCAAAGTCTTAGGACAACACCAGCCTCCCTTCTGAGGTTTCCCGCTGTGCCCAAAAGATGGGCTATATGGTTTCCAGCCATCCTCGTCCTGTTGCCTCTAAATGAACCCAGCTCACCTACGCAAGTGCTGGAAGCAACAGGAAATGCCCTCGGGCCATGGGCACCCGCCTCTGGAATTTGTCTAGACTGTTTCCCTTAGCGAGATTAAGAAATTTGCCCAAGGTCAACGCCAGAAACTGGCAAAACTGGGATTCGCATCTGGCTGTGCCAACTGCTTAGCCTGTGCATAGATGATGGACTTGCTACCAGGTTCCCAAAGGCCACTTTTAGGGAAAAAAAAAATAAGAATGCCAGTTCAGTTAGATGGGTGTCCTGGTCCAAGCCAAGAAGGGCTGTAGCCAAGAGGTTGAGTTGAGAACATACAAATCCTCTCCGGCTAGCAGGTGAGCTTGCGCATTAAGAATTACGAGGCCGCCCTCCAGAACGCATCTTCCAAATGCTGCAGGCCTCCAGCTGCTGCAGGTCTGCACTCAAACCAGTTCCATGTCCACTGCAGTTGCCTGGAAATTAAGGAGTAATAAAACAGATTTCCTGTTTTCTAGCAATTCAAGCTTAAGGCCCTGGGGGGCAAAGGATGCAGATATGGGAAAGGAAACTGAAATCCTAGCGCATGCTTTTCTGGCCAGAATAAGGTAAACACCGTGAGAGACAATTCTGGACCTGTGGAAGGAACTAAAATGATATTTTCTAAAGTCCCTAAAGCTTTGTGCCCAAAATTAATATAAGATCATGGCAATAATAACTCATACAATGGTTGTTTTACCTCAGTATGACTTGTCTGGAAAAAGTCATGACTTGCTACTCCCATAAGTCCCTCTTCCTTCTATTTTTGAAAATTCTTCTCCATTGGTTTTCGTTGAATTTTTTTTTCTTCCACAGAGTGTTCTTGACATGTTAAGACTTAGCTCAGATCTTTTTTGAGAACAGCATAATTGGCAGGAATGTGATCAAGGGCCCTATTCACTCGGAATGTACACATGATCTACGTGGCCAAGTTGTGTTGGTTTCAGAGTCATACAGACGAATCTTGAAAACACACACACACACACACACACAGAGGGGGGGGAGGGAGAGAGAGAGAGAGAGGTTTTGCCCAGACTGTTACACTAAGAGAGTAAGAGTGCTCTCCTCAGCTTGTGCCAGCGCATCTGATCTGTTCTAGCCCTGCTTTGTCATGTCTTCCAGAGCTGGCTTTAGAGCAGCCCATAGGGTCTGATATTCAGCAGACAGCACTGTCTGGCTGCTCTGATTCAAGCTTTGCCGTTTTGCACAGTCTATATGCTGTCTGCTCATCACCTGATAGCCAGGGAAGGAGTCCCACTCTTTGACTATTATGTTTCTGAAACAAAATAGAACTAGCTTGTCAACCACAACAGGCATCTATATTGCTTTTTAAGGACCGCTTCAAGATAAGTTGGCTTGATCCTTTGTGTCTGAAACTCACTGAAGTCACATCCAAACAGAAAATAGGAGGTTTTAGTCTCTATTTCATGAAATGGGAAGGTGCCACACATTTTATCTACTCCTTTTTTCATGGGAATAGGTGTCAAAGTACTCCCTAAAATTTCATACTAAAAAAAAACCCTGCACCCTCACATTCCTCCCTTCAAGTGGCATGGCTCATTTGGGAACTCTGTTATTCAAAAGAATATGGGTCACTGCTGTCAAACCATAAATCTAAACTGGGTGGTGGAGGCAGAAGCAGGAGGATCTCTGAGTTCAAGGCCAGCCTGGTCTACAAAGTGAGCTTCAGGGCAGCCAGGTATACACAGAGCAACCCTGTCTCAAAAACAAAAATAAGACAACAACAACAACAACAAAAAGATTCATTCTAGTCTAAAGCACACAGGATTTCTTAGTAATTTTAAGACTGAATTTGTTTGTCTTAAATACATACACACACACACACACACACACATATATATATATATATATATATATATATATATATATATATATACACACATACATACATAGGTGTAGTAATAGGAGCGCGGCGGGGCTGTGTCCCCGGCACCCCGGCCTGGCTAGCTTACGTCCAAAATAACAACACACAAACTGTATTCATTTAAACACTGTTTGGCCCATTTCTATCTAGCCTCTTCTCGGCTAACTCTCGCACCTGGATTAGCCCACTTCTTTTTTTTTTAAATTTATTTATTTATTAAGGATTTCTGCCTCCTCCCTGCCACCGCCTCCCATTTCCCTCCCCCTCCCCCGATCAAGTCCCTCTCCCTCATCTGCTTGAAGAGCAATCAGGGTTCCCTGACCTGTGGGAAGTCCAAGGACTGCCCACCTCCATCCAGGTTTAGTAAGTTGAGCATCCAAACTGCCTAGGCTCCCCCAAAGCCAGTATGTGCAGTAGGATCAAAAACCCATTGCCATTGTTCTTGAGTTCTCAGTAGTCCTCATTGTCTGCTATGTAAGTCCGGTTTTATCCCATGCTTTTTCAGACCCAGGCTAGCTGGTCTTGGTGAATTCCCAAAAGATCATCCCTATTATCTCAGTGTGTGGGTGTACCCCTCGCGGTCCTGAGTTCCTTGCTCGTGCTCCCTCTCCTTCTGCTCCTGATTTGGACCTTGAGATTTCTGTCCGGTGCTCCAATCTGTGTCTCTGTCTCTGTCTCCTTTCATCGCCTTATGAAGGTTAATATTCAGGAGGATGCCTATATGTTTGTCTTTGGATTCACCTTCTAATTTAGCTTCTCTAGGATCGTGAATTATAAGCTCACTGTCCTTTATTTATTAGCCCACTTCTTATAATCTCTGTAGCCCACGAGGTGGCTTACCAGGGAGATTCTAGCCTACGTCCATCTTGGGTCGGAGCTTCATTGCGTGTGTCTGCCCGGGAGCAGGCAGCATGGCATCTGCTCCAGAGAGCAGAGCTGTCAGTCTGAGCTCACTTCCTCTTCCTCCCAGCATTCTGTTCTATTTACTCCTCCCACCTATGTTTTACCCTATGAGGGCCAGCCAAGCAGTTTCTTTATTTTTTTAGCCAATGACCTTCCTCCATCACATAGGTACATACATATGTACATGTATGAGTTTTCCAAGCAGATAAAGTTAGGCATTAAAAGATGCTGCAGCAGGAGAACCATGGCATCCAAGATGAGTGGAGAAGACGGTGAAGCTATGAAGGGTGAGATGCAGCAATAAATGATAGTCACGCAGATACCCTTGATCTTATTAAGAGCATTCCCCTTGCCTTTTAAACACTTGGATAATTCTATGATCATATGACCATAGACCGGGTTAATCATTTTGACTCTTTCCTTGGAAACAGTAAAAAACAGTAAGCATGGAACAATACACTTAGAATATGGACTTACAAAATGAGGACATAGAGATTAAATCAGGTCTACCTATGACAGCATACTTCATACTAGCCTCTTGTGGAACCATGGCCCGAGTAGAACAGAACTGGCCATTTATCCAGGTGTGACAAAACAAATTATTGTTCTCAACTTGGCTTCAAAGAAACTTTAATGGCCAATTTTAAGTAATGTCCAGAGAAGCATTCACTAGAGTACTCAAAAGCAATTGAACAAGTTAATATATACTAAGAGAAAGTGTGTGGTCAGGAAAAGGTTGGTCGATTTTTAAAAAGAGTTCTCATTAATATAAAGTTGAGGACTTGCAGTTCAGTCTTAAAAAGAGTCTTCAGAAGAATCCCCTCTTTTTTGAGGGAATAAAACATAAAATAAAATCTTTTTTTTTTCTGTTCAGGCCTTTACTTGGTAGAATGAGGCACATCCAAACTAAAGTGTGTAATCTGTTTTACTCAATGTCTACAAATTTCAATATGTATTAAAAGCAAAAATAACTTCACAGAAACATCCTGAATAAGATCTGCCCATGTTCTGGCTATTATGGACACATGTGATGATCCATCAAGAGTCTGTTGGTCTAAGTGGATGGGTTGTCTTTTTAGCTGTCAGTGTGAGGAGGAGGTCTGTGAGTCTCCACTGTCATATTTTGTCATAGCCCTTTCGTGGGGGGGGGGGGACGGGACACAAGCTCTACTGAGACACACTGAACATAAACCAAAGCTCATGTTCCCCACAGTCCAGAATGAAAGGGTGAGAGAGGGGCTGGAAGCAACTTGTCTGGAGGCCTCCCCCACAAATGCTGCCCTCCTAGAAGAATATGGCAAGAACTGTTTTCTTACAGGGGAAATTCTATCAGGGAAATACCTTCAGAACTTCACAATTGCGGCACAGAGGCTAGAAAGGCCAACAAAGGAGCTGAAAGTCTTCCTCTCCACACATTGAAAAGAAAGAGAAAGGAAAACACCTCATGTAAGCAGTTTGCCCGGTGCCTCTGTGCTTCTCTGAAGAAGTGTGAGTCAGAAGGTGTAAACAGGGAGGGGAAGCTTCAAGGTAGGACGGGCTGCACAGAGGCCCATTGCATTTGGGGTACCAAACGGTAAGTTCCCATTGGTGTGACTACTTGAGACTCTAGTTCACCAAACTCTTCCTTAATACTTATGGGTGTGTCATTTCCTATTTGGGTGGCCAGGGTAGCCCCTTATTGAAGAAAATAAATGAGAAGATTAAAAATCAGAAAATCCAGAGGGTATTAGAAAGTTTCTGAAGACATTCATATTAGGCCATACCTGTTTCGTTGTCTTCTTTCTTCTTTTAACCTTTGTACTTAGTAAAGGCAAGAGAAAGTTTTCAAAAACAAAAAAATGTGGAGACCATTTGATTCTGTATCTTCCTCTAGGACAAGAAACAATAGGCTTAGACTTAGCGAGAGTAATTGGATCTAGCCAGAGAAAACCAGCCCATAGTGGTAGAACTACAGACCAAGAATGTCTAAGAAATGGGACTCTATCCTAAAAGGCTGGAGTGGTAATAGACTACGGCACGATGAAGGTAGCTGGACCACTAGTCCTCTCATAACTGTCTCTCAGCATAGATTGCATCCTATATCCAGGCACCCTACATCCAAAGAGCCAGTCCCCCTGCCGTAGCTGTCGTGCCCAGAAGTGCTCTCTTTCTATCACTTCTCTCTGTTCAAAACATGCCTAAAGGCTGGAGATGTCATTCAGTTGCTAAAGCTGCTTCCTGCCAGGCCTGAAGGTCTGCGTTTGATCTCCGAGACCCACACACTGAGAGGCTCACTTCTACTCACATGTTAGGCATATGTGCATTTCCATGTATATTTGCTTACATGCACATGTTCACACACATACATACAAATGAACTAATAGATATATTTTAAATTTCCTAATTTAATTTTAAAATACATGCATAGGAAATTGAGAAAAATGCAAGCAGTTTGGACTACTAAAAGTATAATATTGTATCTTCTTTCTTGCAGGTGGAATCTCATAAAGCAAAAAAAGACATATTTGTGCTAGCATACCACTAACTAAACATACAGTCGTGCATACACACAGACATATAATTATTCTAAACAATGGTTTCTTAATTTAAAAAATAATGTATAAAATTATCCAGGTGTGGTGGTATGCACCTTTAAACCCAGAACCCAGGAAGCAGAGGCAGGCATATTGCTAAAAGTTTGAGGCTAGCCTGGTCTACATAGTGAGTTCCAAGACAGCCAGAGCTACATAGTGAGACTCTATCTCAAAACACAAACAAACAAAAACATGTAAAAACATTCTAAGTGTCTCTTTCCACACAAAATAGTAACCGCTCTTACAGAGAGATATGATCTCCCATTAGATTATCCATACACCTAGATGCTGAGATGTGGTGTGGAAGGTCCTTATAAATATGTGTTGCTTTCATTGGTTAATGAATAAAGAACCTGCCTTGGCCTGTTGATAAGGCAGAACTTAGGTAGGCAGGGAAAACTAAATGGCATGCTGGGAGAAAGGAGGCAGAATTAAGAAGAAGCCATGGAGCCGCAGGAGACAGATGCTAGGAATTTTACCTGGTAAGCCACTGCCACATGGCGATATACAAATTAATAAAAATGGGTTAAATTAATATAAGAGTTAGCCAATAAGAAGTTAGAGCTAATGGGCCAAACAGTGTTTCAATTAGTACAGTTTCTGTGTGATTATTTCGGTTCTGGGCAGCCGGGACAAACAAGAAGCTCCTTCCCTTGAAACAGAGATGCTTAGATGTCCATGATTCTTCCTGTCAAGCATCAACATTTCTGTAAGAACTACCTAACTCTAGTATGCCTCACTACAGATAGTAAATGTGTCTCTTCCAGAGGTAAGAGTAAGAAACAAATAGATCAAAGGCCTTTAAGGAATGAGAAGGAGGAGAGAAAAGAAAAGAGATATAAACTGCTTATACGGTACTATTTCTCATGAAATGATTTATCATTGAAAAGTTTGTCAAAGCACAAAACATTTCTTCTACCCCTCCCTCTTCACAATGACCACTTTCCAGCTTTCTCAAATTCTTACGTATTTTATTTATAAGTATGAGTGTTTTGCCTGCATGTAGGTCTGTGCACCATGTCCATGCTCGGTGGCCATGGAGGTCAGAAGAAGGTATGAGATCCCCTGGACTGGAGTTACAGATGGTTGTGAGTCACTCTGTGGGTACTGGGAACAGAAGCAAGTCCTCTGCGAGGACAGTAGGTGACTGTTACTGCTGAGCCGTTGCTCTAGTCCCCTGTTCTCTCTTCAGCCATTGATCATCCTTTTAATCAATCCATGGCAGTTCTCTTCTACATCTCTTCCCTGTATGCAAACTACTTCAGAAATTACATGCAAATTCAAAATAGAATATTAAATACGAGGTAGGCTTAGTGGTGCAGTGTTTGCCTAGCATGCATGATACTTTGATTTCAATTCCTAACCCCTAACAGGGGAAGGGGAAACAGTCATAAACACCTGTGATCCAAGCCCACAGGAGACTGACATAACAGGACCAAGAGTCTAAGAACAGCCTGGACTACGCAACAAGAGTCTGCATCAAAAAATAAGCAAGTGGGGCTGGAGAGATGGCTCAGTGGTTAAGAGCACTGTCTGCTCTTCCAAAGGTCCTGAGTTCAATTCCCAGCAACCCACATGGTGGCTCACAACCATCTGTAATGGGGTCTGGTGCCCTCTTCTGGCCTGCAGGCATATAGACAGTTGGAATATTGTATACATAATAAATAAATATTTTAAAAAAAAAGAATGATTAAAAAAAAATAAGCAAGTGAGCACTTCTTAGAAGCATCATTTGATATTTCTCTGCCTGAAATTCGGACAGGAAGCTTTAAAACCAATGCTCTGTCAGGGTTTAAATTTAGACTAAGAGGTATCTGCAAACCTTGTCATTCTGTCTAAAACTTCATTCCAGGTACTTAGGAAGGTTTTATTTACTATGTTTGTACACATATGGGGGTTGGGGGAGAGGGGTATGTACCACCTACATACAAAGAGACCAGAGGATGAAATCAGGTAGCTTGCCATCTAGTCAGTGTTCTATCACTGTGAAGAGAAACCATAACCACAACAACTCTTACAAAGGAAAGCATTTAATTGGAGCTTGCTTACAGTTACAGAGGTTAGTCCATTATCATCATGGTGGGGAGCACAGCAGTGAGCAGGCAGATGAGCCAGAGAAGGAGCTATAACAGTTCCACATCCCGATCCACAGGCAGACTCGGGGCTTGGAATGGGCGTTTGGAACCTCAAAGTCCTCCCACCCACACCCCTGTGACACACTTTCTCCAGCCAGGCCACCTCTACTAATCCCTCTCAGGGAGTGCCACTCCCCTATGACTAAGCATTCAAATATGAGCCTTTGGGGGCCATGTTTATCTAACCACAGTGTTTGCTCTAACCCTCTCTATGCACTTCCCTATAGAGAGGGTCTCTCCCTGAAGCTGGCTTTGAGTCTCCAATTTCTGCTTCTTTACCTTGCTGCTTAGATTATAGGCATGCACAATCATGCCCTTTTTACATGGATCCCGGGGATATGAATTGAGGTTTTCAGGATTTCACAGCAAGCTCTCTTATCTCCTGAGTCATCTCCTGGGTGGAGAATATCCATCTCCCCATAATTGAGGGAGAGAACTTTCCCCCTAACACAAAAGATCTGACTTCTATTTTTGTTTTCTATCACAGTAGATCAGGGACCAATGCTAAGACCAGTTCCTAAAAGAAAGATACCGTGCTGAATTAAACTGTGCTCCCCTAATCTTTATCTGTGGAAACCCTTACCTGGTGTGACTATTTAGAGACAGAACTTATCAGGAAGTGACAGAGGCTAAAAGATATTATAAGGGCAGGGTCTTCAGTTGATAGAACTGGTGTCCTAAGATCAGGGGCTGAGCGTGCACCTCGGAAGTAGAATATTTACTTAGCATGTGTAAAACCCTAGATTGATTCCCAGCATCAAGAGACAATGAGAGATGGAGGAGACTGGAAGGAAAATGGGGGGAAGAACAGCTCGCTCCCCCTCACATTGCTACTTCAGGTGCACAACAAGAACTCTGTGTGCACACAAAGAGATAGAAGTTATACCTCAGAATGATTTGGGACACCTCGATTTTGGACTCCTGGCCACCAGAACAATGAGAGACAAATTCTATTCTTTAAGCCCCCCACTGGTGTTTCGTTATGACAGATCTTGCTGACTGGAACAGGAGTAGGAGATGGGTGAGAGGCACAGGTCCCTGTGCGATCAGACCAGTAGCTAAGTTTTGAAGAGCTGGAATGTTCTATGTACCAATGTACACAGAAACATGGGTATAATTATTGGGAGCTCTGAGGTTTAAGCCAGGGGATGAGCTAGGACACAGCTTAGAGCAGGACTTAAATCCCTGTTCTAACTAAACATGCAACCTTTGGCAATTTTTTTATTATTACTTTTCTCGTTTGTAAGATATGGATAAAGAAAGAAACTATTCATTTCGAAGAGTGATAAAGCATATAAAAAGTTCACCACAGTGAATGCCACATAGAATGCAAGGGAAGGTTGGAGCAGAAAAGTCAAACTTGCCACTGGCGGCTCACACAGGCAGTGCCAGAGCCAGGACACAGCATGAATCTTGAGCCCAACGGTGAGGGTTCAAGAATGCCTCACTACCAGAAACCCACAACATTATAAAATAGTTGGTTCCAGACCAAGAACTGACTGCTCTGTTCTAAGAAGCCCGTTGATATGGATGTATGAACAGTCATCGTGGCAGAAAACAGATGGCTCACTCAAAGTGTGTGAAAGACAGAGGAATGACGGCTAAGGAAAACCAACAGAAGATGGAAAATATCCCTACACTCACACGAAAAAAGAGGCTACCAGCAACAGCAGTCGGAAACACGGGGGACAGGAGGAAGGGCTGAGTCCTAGGAGAACCGGCACTATGGCCAGGGCCCCCAACAGGAGTCACTAACAGCCAAGGTCTGGAGGGCAGGGCAGTGAGAATACTTTATCCATCTCACTTTCCTGCTTCCCTCTGACTTCCTGCCAGGACTGCCTATTAGCCAGACCAAAGCAAAAGCCAGAGACGGGGCACTCTGCTGATGGACTCTGGAGCAGTTATCGCCACAAAGCCCAGAGGGAAGAAGGGTGGTGTATAAGTCTTTGGGGACACACAGAGGGCACAATGAAACTGACCAAGGATAAAAGGTGTGTGGCCTAGTAGAGAGGGGGAGGTCTTAGGGGGCCTGGTTTTAGACTTGAACCTGGGTCTTGGGTGGGGGAAGGGGTGCATCTTTTCAAGTCAACTACAGACTCACTAAAAAAAAGCAAGCTAAGAATTCCTTTGCTTTCAGGGTCTTAGAGACACCTCCCTAGATTTTTTTAGCTGACACACATCTCGTTTTCTGATTATACTCCTCATGTGTCTTCCTGCCTGGGTGGCTGCTCCTTCCCCCTTCATCTTCGTGGGCTTAAGTTACTTCTAGAAGTCTGCATTTCAAGTGAGCTGTAATGAACATACTCAACTATACCTAGGGATACGTTTGGCTAAAATGTTTTAAGGTCTATTGCATATATAAATATAATTCAGAGAAAGGGAAAAAAAAAACCCAGCCAAGCCTGAAATCTGTTTCATCTTTAACCTGAGCAGGAAATGCTCCACTTTGTTTTCTGCTATAGTCATTGAAGAGTAATGAGACTTTGATCGTTTTCATCTTGAGATGTATTGCAAAGATGTTGACTTTGGGATCTAGTCCTCTTGCCTCCACCCCACCGGATATGGTCTCATAAGTCTTGTTGACATTAATGAATAGTTTTGTGCACACAGCACAAGGGTAAGAGAAAAAACTGAGGGGTTGAAGTGGTCGTTTCTTTCCTAGAAGCCATGAACAATAAACTCTGCCCACCAAAGCAATCAGTGGCATAACAATGGGTGTCGTTACTTTTCCTTCATCCTATAGGGAGAGATTGTCAATTCACTTAATTAATAGAATCTTTTTGTGTATCACATTCAAAAGAGTCTTCTCTCTTTCAAGGAGAAATCTAACAGCACAGCAAACATACGCATTTCTGGCTGCATGTCAAGTCATATTTATTAACTAAGTGCTAGGGTGGAGGAGGGTTTTCTGGCCAACAGGATTCATAGGACACAGCGGTCGAAAGCACATCCAGGAAAGAACCATTCCTGCGACAAGTACAATCGCTGCCTGTAACTCCAATGGAGTCGGTGCTGTCTGCACTGACCGCACAAACCACAGGCTAGCTGCAGAACTTGAGGCACCTGAGATTAAACACAGCCTTCCAGTATATGAGGTGCTGGAACCAATCCCCAGAGCCACTTGAGTTGAGAGAAAATAGCAGCTGGTCAGATGGAGGCCATTTCCGACTCTTCCCCACCATTTTGGGCACAGGGACCTTCCTGGAGCTGAACTCTTTTATATCCTGCTGTTGGCAAGGAGTAGCCTATTCACCAATGAGTCTACTTCACACACCCTTTGCAAAACAACATTTTTGGAAGAAATCCAATGACCTACGAAACCAACACAGGGAATATGCCAGGTAATTAAGACACAGGCAGGTTTTCTTTGGTGCCTCTCTGCCCCTGCCCACACTCCCTCCTACCTCTCCTTGCTTCCAAAGTCAGAAATCCTCCTCCTCTTCTCTCACCCCCCCCAGCACAGCAGGCCCCCCTCCCCCTCCACTCCTTGCTGAGTGTGTGAGGACCAGGAGATTGGAATCAAAGGGTTCACGTCAGGTGACAAAGCTGGCGCGTGTTAAACACTTAGCATTATGCAGCCAGTCCTTCAGAGTGCTCCAAATCCATCAGTCATCATGGAAAAATGAGAAGCTTTACTGGGTTCCTGCCTCTCCAAACAGATCTTCTCAGCGCCTTAATGCACTCCATAATTCAGCATTTGAGAACAGAGCCTCAGACCGGCAAGGCTGTCTCTGCAGCACACCGGCAAGCAACTTGGAAAAGACAAGAGAGGAACAAGTCAAAACAATCAGCAATTTCATTAAGGGGATAAGATTAATCTTGAATGATGCCCAAGTCTGACTCACGTTGTCAATTATATATGATCTCCTTTGAGCAGGCCATTTTCCCGGCTCCCTGAAACATCTGTACATTTCAATGGGCTGAGCTTTTTACCCTCTCCCCACTGCCCTCTGGCTGTGTTTGTTGTGGATTATGTCACTTCTGGGGTGATGCAATGAGGAGAAGATGCTTTCTACCTGTGCTTTGTGCGTGATGGGGTCCAGCGATGATGGAAATGGGCTAAAGGGCCCAGGACCTTGGATTTCAACACCCTAATTTGCTCGGTGACCTTAGGCCTTTTACTTCCCTTCTCTGCATCCACTATAAAATGGATGTGGAGCAACTACGCTTGCCTCTGTCATCACTGGATCTGCAACTGACTGTAACTCCCACTCACACAGGTCCTGGTGCTTGAACCAAGTACCTGGGAGGTTTGGGCTAAGATTCCTAAGAAGTACACGATGGGCATTAGCTCCAACAGCAAAGCATTGCCTTTGGGATTCATCTTCGCATTTAGCTATGGGAAGCTGTGTTTAAAGGGGGACTCACAGCTGGTGATGCACGCCTGTTATCAATATACTTGGGGATGTAGAAGTAGTAGGCCAGTCTCAGCTGAACAATAAGTTCAAGAACTTGGGCTCCGTGAAACTCTGTCTCAACAAACCAATAAAACAAAAAGAAAAAAAATTGTAAAATAAAGAAAGAAATGTACATTTTTATCTACCAGTGTCAAGTAGAGCAAAAGGAATTAAAGAGATCTTGGGTCTGTGAAACACATACAAAAAGTCACATTTTATTTTATTTTAGTTTTACCCCAAGATATAGTTCACAAGATCAATTAAAAATATATCATAAAGCCACTAGAAGAAAATGGGTTAATATTTTTATAACCTTATAACTTTCCGATGGATGCCATAAAATGCAGATGCTCCAGAAGGAAGCCTGATGAAATTCACTGCAGAACACTGGGAAACTTCCTTGAAAAAGCAGATACACAGAAAACAAACATATCAAAAAAACTGGAGACAATGTTTGCACTTGACATGCGAGAAAAGACAAATGCCTCTAACCTATGACATGCTTTTTAAAAATCAATACAAAAATATGAATACAAAATGAAGCACAAGCATAAGAAAAACAAAAGAAACAAAAGACTGGCCAACATGGAAGAAGAACCATAGCCTTGCTCACAGTGGATACAAAGGAAGATATAACCCATTGTAACACCTTTCTGATTGCCTTCAACAGAACAGGGGAAAAAACTAGTAGCGGAGGTCCCGGTGTTCCTTGGGACTTGATGCACCCATGAGTGTACGCGCAGCCCAGAAAGAAAGGCTGACAGACAGAAGGAAGGTGTTTTAGTTACTTGTCTTGTTGCTGAGACAAAAGAACTGACAAATTCATCTTAAGGAAGGAAAAATTTTTTGCGCTCAGAGTTCAAGGGTATGATCAATCCTGGCCAGGAAGGTGTGACCGAAGGAGTTTAAAGTACCTGGCCACACAGTATCCACGTTCAGGAAGCAGAGAGCAATGAGGGCTGGCACTCAATTCCTTTCTCCTCTGTGTTCAGTCTCGGGCCTCAGCCCACAGAGTTGCGCTGCCCACATTTAGGGTGAGTCTTTCCATCTCCATTAACCAAATCTACAAACTTTCCCACAGGCATGCCCCCCGTATTTGTTTCCAATTCTAAATCCCATCCAGCTGTCAATCAAGACTTAGCACGACAACTCTGCTCCTTGTCAACCTGACACCCAAACATTTCACTTTGAAGCCACACTATGCACCCCTTGTAAACACTAACCATCACCTAGGGTGTCAGGAATGACCTGCTGTAACGGAGCCAGAAGAAAGGCTCCCGTGGGAACAAGACGCTCTGCAAGGGTTCTGTGCAGCGAAGTTTCCAAGACTTTCCAAGGAGCTGAATGATCACCCACGAAAGTACTAAAATCTTTGCTGTAGAAAAGTCCTTGCGGCTTGCTGGGGCGGGACTATCTCAGAAGGCATATTCTGTGAGAGCCGGGGACGAGTAAGTGTCCCTTTGGGGAGAGCCATAAAAGACTTGGCTGAGAGATCTCCTGCAACAGAGACTAGAAAAGCCACCTCTGCTTCTCTGAACAAACCCACAGACCTGTGCAAGAAAAACCCAGAATGAGGCTTTCAACATTTAAAAGGAATAGGTCTCCAATCTCTCCTTTTAGGGGAGACCTTACCCTTTTCTACTTTGGTTACTTGTTTGTTTTTGTTTACATTTTGTTTTATTTGAGACACTGTTTGACTCTAGCCCAAGCTGGCCTGGAATCTGAAGCTATCCTCCTGCCTCATCCTCCTTAGATGCTGGGATTATGAGCATAAAGTACCCTGTTTCAATAAGACCTTTTTTTTTCCACTTTGCCTCCTGCCCCTCCCTCTGTCCTGAAGGTTCCTGGGATCACTGTGGGCCCGTGAGGGAGGAAATGCAAGGTTAAGAGGGAAACAGAAGTTACTCACCCTTTGTCCCTGAAGGTTTCTGAATTAAGCCAGACCTAACCTCTGGCTATAAACAAGAGATAAGAAGATCTCTAGATTTTTATCAAGAAAAGGGTGAGAGTTTTAACACCCAGACAGGTTTGGAGAAACAGCAGGAACTGCCTGAGGGAGCCTTGACAAGAGGAATGCAGAGTGCTTTGGGAGGGCTGGATCTGAAAAGGAAAAAGGCTACTTTCCCCATCTCCTCTGGTTTCATCTATTTAGTATACAATTTAGCCACATGCTAACACTCCTCAAAGGGTCAGCAGAAGTTGTGCGATGAACTTACAAGATACAGGATTAGGATGAATATAGGAAGGCTTTTTCTATATTCACCCCGACTTTGAGCATCCTAACAACATTACTCCATATTGAAGGCGGTTTAAATATGGAGCTGATACATCTTGTAGCCAAATGAATTTTCCTGGGGCATTTATAACATCTTTCCCAGGATCCTCTCCTTCAACTTTGACACAGTCAACTACTGCCTACTTGGCCTAATTGGCTACTACTAAGTAGTGTTCTCTGGCTGTCTAGTTGTCCTTACAAGGCACTAGCACCTCTTGGCATCTATCCCTGCGGTATGCTAAAAAAAAAAAAAATCTCTGACAACCCTTGAGAGGGAGGTCCCAGACAGCCTGTGCTATGGCTATCCAGTCCTTACCTAACCAGGGGCATTGTGGTACATTCCTTAAGCCTTGACAACCGTTGTTAGGGCTCCTGGCACATTTATGAAGTACATACATCCCAGGACATTTCTTAAGCCTTGACTGACAGTCGCTGTCAGGGCTCCTAAAACATATGTCACAGCACAGAAGGGGGTCCTGCTATGAACACATCCAGGTCTGGAGAGTTCAATGGCTGTCACCAAGATGCCTATTCATCTACCTGTCACTGTCAGTCAATAGCCAGTGTTTTGATTGATTATTATTACCGTGCCGTGAAGTAGCAAATAAAAACACGGGCAGGCGCGAGGAAAGAAAAATGTCCCTGAGTGGTTCTTTCGCCTCAAAACTATTTGGTTGCTAGGCTGTAGTATCTCTATGTCAAGACAGTTGTGAGGATGGTCTGTATCCTCACGAAGGCCCGTGGGTGTGGTAAGGTACTCTGTTGACTTCTAGAGTGAACTGCTTACCTCATGGCTCTGCTGAAGAGAAGGAAAAGGTTTACAACAAACGCCAAGCTTTGAGGCCTCTGTCTCAGGCAACTGTCTCCTGCCTTTGAGTGATAGTGGCCATACAAAGAGAGCCTCTATGACTATGCTGTTGTATCCCACTTTCCACTGAGAAAATCCTTGTTGCTCTCATTGCCTTAACTTCTCCAAAAGCTGTGGGGAAAGAGAGAGCTACATTCTCCAGGCCGGGGAGAAATGTCCCAAGAACTTTCCATTGCTCCCTGAAGAAAAGGGAAGCCCGCACCACCATCCAGCCATGCTCCTATGAGATATTTTGGGCCTGCACCTCATAGATCAATGTTACCAGTATTTTACCCCAAACGGAATCCCCCTTCCTCCAGAATCATCCAATAACATCATCAAGGGTCTGCTGAGTAGTGACGCCACAAGCAGAAGTCAGAGGTATATTCACAAATCACCTCTCACCCTGGTGGGGTCAGGAGGTTATAGATACAGTGTAAGAGACATAAAGATGAAGGGATGGAGAAGCTAAACGCGGAGCAACGTTCATGTATTTTCTGGAACTTGATGGAGATTTTTCCGGAGTTTGGATACCACCTCTTTTTCTTTTCTGGTTCTTTTATTGCCAGCTGCCCCGGAGGAGTCCTTTGTGCGTGAGGATAGAATTACAGTGACTCTGCAGGTTGTCTGGCGGTCACTAAGATGGTGGCCACCTGAGCTCTGATCAGTTTCTGGGTTGCCCACCCAAACTCCTGGCCTTCAGATACCCTGTCCTCCAAGATCAACATGATTAGGACAGGGTACCAGAACCTTGCCTAGCCCTCTCCACAGACAGCCCCTTCTCCCGTGCACTTTCCAGGTCAACTTCCTAGCAGCTGTCATCCAGGCTTGAGCTAAGCAGCAAGATTACAGCCAGTTAGGACCACCTGGGAGCATGCCGAGGCGGCTGAGAAAAGCAAAATGGGGGTCCTAACCTCATGCATTCACCTAAATGACAGCCTGAATGGTCAGAAACCAGGATGACACAGGTCACCAAGTCGGGGCCAAGCAGCAGGAGGACTAAAGATGAAGGAAAGGGCAGTTCAGTAAGTTGACTACTTAAAAAACAAGATGGGGGAGGGGAGCTGAAACAAGTAACTTCTACTTCCAGCAGAGGAAAAAAAAGAAAAAGCAAGCTCCTTTTCTGGTAGAATCTCATGGTGTCTAGGACCTTCATCCGCTGGGTCATGCCGTAGGGCTTTTGAAAGTTGAGAAATGACGGACAGGAAAATTAACCTGGCTTTTGGAATGTGCCTGGGAAGATAACTCTCTGGCCAATTACCACAGGACTGCCAGGAAAGGAAGTTGCACAAGACTGAAATGTAACAATTAATTAACAATGCAAAAAGAGCCGTATCTGCAAAGGAAGGACAGGAAGCTCTCACAAGCCTATAAATTATTCCTGCTTGTTGAGTGCTAAAAGCCCAAGTTCTAGATGTATATAAATAATATATCCCTGTAAATAATTGAAAACACAAGGAAAATTACATAAGCAGAAGCCAGGTCTAAATTTAGCAAGGCCAGTGGCTTTTAGAACCCTTACACACACGTTATGCTTCTCCCTAAGCCCCAGCACCTTGGCTAGGGGTGGGGAGGTGGGGATGGGAGTAAGACCATAAGGAGAAATATTTCCTCCTATCATAGAGAATTGACGATAGTGTTTCCTTTCCCTGGCTTTTTAGTTTCCATATCATTTTTTTAAGGTATGAATAAATGAGGCGTGACATCCCTCCCAGGCTTGGCTTTCTGTTTTTGTGCAAATACTAACACCTTGTAGCATCCCAAACCTCCCTCGGTTATTTATGGTAGGATCGATCCTTCAGCAGCACTTCCTGCAGCAGCTTGGGAATCTTGGTTTGCTGGTGTGTGAGCTAAGAAGTGGCTATCTGCCGCCAACTGAGAACTCTGTGGCTACAACCTTCCTTCATGAATTAGCTAATTGTTGTTCTCTCCTTGGGAAATGAGCTTGTTGTCTGTTTCCTTCAGAGGACGACTTCACATGGTGCCAAGAGGACCGGTATAAATTAAATAAATGGGCTTCATTTTCTTAGTTGTACAAAGTCCACTGGGGAACAGGACTCCAGGCTGGTCTTTCCTCTAGCGTTGGCTACATTCTATCTTAGGGACAACTTATCAGGTTGCCTCCTGATTAATGAGAAGAGGAAAAGTTAGCTGCAGTAGGAGTTTGGCATGGCTTCCTTTATTGGTGATTGTTTAGATACAGAGATAATGACTTAATCACAACAGCTGTTATTTAGTATCTAGGAAGCAGGTGATAAGCACACATTATCTCTGGCCTTCTAACCACCCCTGTAGGAGATAGTATCAAGAAACTGAGTCTCAAAGGTTAAGTAACTTGTTCGTGACCACAGAAGAGACGGAAATAAGAAGCCCAAACCCAATGTTCAAACCATCACAGTGGTTCTGACTTTCCTCCCACGGCAGTAATACAGCTGCTCCCCAAGCTGCAATATTTTAAGTTTATGTGAAGATGTTCTTTCAGAATCTTGGACCCTTCTCTCTTATTGTCCTGAGTTTATACTTGTCTTCATTTAGAACGACAGCTTGAATGTTTATATTCCCTCCAAAATTCAGGTTGAAACTTAATCTCCAGTGGAACACACTAAAAGGGAAGGCCTTGCTTGAGGAGTCAACTAGGTTCAGAAGGAGCCTCCATCCTGAATGGGATGAAGGTCCTCAGAATGAGGATCAAAAGAACACGGAGCTTCTGCTCTGGCATCTTGCAACAAGTGAAGCCACAATGTTCAAGGAAACACTTTGGAAGCAGAAACCAGAGACCAACTATATCTTGATTTTAAAATGTACAGCCTCTTAGTTAGGTTTCTATTCCTGAGAAGAGACACCATGACCATGGCAACTCTTATAAGGAAAACATTTAACTGGGGTGGGGGAGGGACAGGCTCACTTACAGTTTCAGAGGTTCAGTCCATTATCATCATGACAGGGAGCATGACGGCATCTAGGCAGATGTGGTGCTGGAGAAGTAGCTGAGAGCTCCACATATGGCAGGCAACAGGAAGTGGTCTGTCTCACTGGGAGGTATCTTGAGCATATATGAGACAGCAAAGCCTGCCCCCACAGTGACACACTTCCTCCAACAAGGCCATACCTACTCCACCAAAACCAATAACGCCACTCACATGAACTTATGAGGGCCCAATTATGTTGAAACTACCACGACTTCCAACTGTGAGAAATTACTATCTATAAATTTATAGATAGAAACAGCTATCTATAAATTTCTCAGCCTCAGATATTTGTATATGAGAACAAATGGACTAAGACACCTAGTATTAGCACAGTTCTACTCAACCACAGTTTCAGATGTCTCTGCCATTATCAAAGCATTTCCATCTTATAGTACCAGGCAGCTGTTATAACAAAAAGAAAAGGAATACACGCTGAGCTATAAATCTCACATTTTATCCCCATTTATATTTCTCAGCATTTTTTATATGACCATTATCCATGTACATGTATAACTCTTAGAAACCAAATATAGATATGAAACTTCATTGTGTAATAAAATAAACAATGGTCTTTGGAACATGGAAAAATGCTTGTTGAATGTTTCTCTTAAAAATCAGTTCTGTTATCCCAAATATAAAAAATTTAATCTAGCCTGGGATGAATAGTAAATCAAAGGGACTTCAAAAATCAGGTGTGATTCAAGTGAGAGTAAGCATTTAAACCTATGAACTGGACTGGACGGTGGTGGCACACGCCTTTAGTCCCAGCATTCGGGAGGCAAAGGCAGGCGGATCTCTGTGAATTCGAGGCCAGCCTGGTCTACAGAGCTAGTTCCAGGACAGGCTCCAAAGCTACAGAGAAACCCTGCTTTGAAAAAAAGATTTAAAAAAGAGAAATGCAAAATAAACCTATGAACTACAGACCCAGAACCATGGGAAAGGCTGAATGGCTATTTCAGTGTTTGGAGTTTGCTTTTAGCATAGAATAACTTTGTAGAATTGAACAAAGCATTTGGCTCCCCCGAAATTGTTTAAATTCCAGGCAATGAAACAGGATGAGGTGTGTTTAGTGGATGATATTAAAAGAAATAATTCCTAAACAGCAACGGCGCTGCACTCATATCAAAACATTCACCCCTGCTGGCCATCATCACTGTGATTTCCTGATCTATGGCCTCTTTGTCTCCAGCTCCATGCTCTGATTGCAACTGTCACTGAGTCACACAGCCTGCGCTAGGCATGACGCCAATGTGGTGACAGCAACTGCCACGGGACAGAGAACGTTAGTTTTCAGGGTCCTAGCAAATGGCTCAGTCAGGCTCCTGGTCCTAGGGCATGAAGTTCAGCTGTCATTCATAAGATGAAAAATAAACATCTACTTAACTGAATAAACCAGCAATCTGCAAAATGCACGCAAGCACAGAATGGTATAGCCAAGACAGACTGAGAAGATCCTAACTGTAGCAGGCAGATACGAACGCAGTTGAATTTCTCAAAAGCACAATGCCCAGGCACTCGACCCCTGTATAATCTTGTTTTTATTTCCCAGGGTTACAGTAGGACTTGCTGAATTTTGAATCCCTGATGTCCAGGCCATGGCATATGTACAAATAACATTTACTTAGCTGAAGTGGAAAAATGAAGCCACCTAGAGACAGTACCTGTCACCTAGATCAATTCACTCCTCAAGCGATTCATGGCTAGGCAGCAGGGCACCAAGAAGGTTCATACTCCTTTGGTCTTTGCAACTGAGCTAAATCACTCCATTTTCAACTAATTATTTTATCTCTGTAGAAACTAAGCCTTCAAAAGCGAGAACAAAGCCAGGCATAGTAGCACATGCCTTTAGTCCCAGCAATCCGGGGGACAGAGCAGGCTGAATTTGAGTCTAGCCTCGTCTACACAGTGAGTTCCAGCACGCCCCGAGCTACATAGTAAGACCCTGTCTAAATAAATAAACAACAAGCAAAATATTACCAAACAATATCAAACTCTACTAATGTAAAAACATAAATATGTATGTCACCGGGGTGTGCTAGGAAAAAGCTAGGACATTAAAATCATTAAAACCCCTAGAAAAACATACACGTCTCTTTGAAATAAACTGCTTACTGATTGATCATTGTTTCATTTAAGTAGCTCAACTCAATAAATATTTATTAAATTGCATAAACAGGTAATTATGGGATAAAAACAATAACAACAGCTTCAATGTGATTAATATTTCTTTGTCTCCACTCTTATGCTAATGATGTGCATGTATTAGCTCCCTTGATTATCACAACAGAATTATGTGACCTCACCGCACAGACAAGGAAGGTTAGAGAGGTTAAGGAATGCACTTGTCTAAGAAGTGGCCGAGCTGAAGTCCAACCCAGAGCTCTTAGGTGCTAAGGCTTAGTTAACACACACAGACAGAATCAAAATGTGGATAGTCAGTGTGGTTTGGGGGACCTGAAATTACTTGGACAGTCCTACTGGAGACTGAGACTGACCAGGCTAAGAGCCCCACTTCCGTGCAAGCCGAGTCGACCTTGGCAAACCCCAGGAAGTAGGACTCGGTTTGAGAGCTCTTTAGTCATCTCTGCACTTCCTCCCTCTAGAACATTCTTCTCCCCACGCAGCCAGTATTTCCGCTTTTGTTTTGTAGTTGGGGTGTTTGCCACAACACTCTGCTCCCCATAGATTTCTTGGCTATATTAGGAACTTGTTTTCTTCCTCTTAGCCTGAGTCAAAGCTGGAATTTTTCAGAAGCTAGTCTATTAAGCAATGAAGGGGCAGGGACTGCGGAGACACCCCAGTAAGCAAAGGTAAGCAAATGCTTGCCAGGTAATTATGAGGGCAAGCCTTTGATCTCTGGCACCCTAGGAAAAGAGCTGGGTATCATATACCTGCAATCCTAGCTTGGGGGGGTGGGGGAGTTGAAGGCAAGAGGATCTCTGGGGCTTGCTGCTCTGCCACTAGCCGAATCCATGAACTCCAGGCTCAGAGAAACAGCCTGTTTCAAAATGTAAGGGTGGGGGAGCTTGAGGAAGACAGCTGACAGTGGCCTCTGTCCTCCACATACAGGCTCCCCTACAAATAGAATCCGTGGGAACACCAGGTGGGTGTGGCGACCTACCTATAATCTAGCTTCAGAAGATGGAGACAGCTGGTTAGCCAGATTATTCTATCATTGAGTTCTGGGTTTGTGGAGACTCTTCTTCAACGGGAGAAGCAATGGCAGATGATTTCAGACATCATCCTTGGGCCTTCCCATGCTTAGACACACACACATGCACACACGCACCCACTCACAAAAGAAAAAAATAAATAAATAAAATTAGATGATTAATATCGCAGAGAAGCGAGTAACTCAATATTAAGGGAAAGCGATCAGAGCCATCCTTGCCCGACACAATATGCATAGCACAAGTTTCAGTTGTTAAGAGTTGTTTCCTGAGAAAGCATAAAAATCTAGGTCTTCAACACACTTCCTAAAATGCAGTGTATGAGCACTCCTACGGAGTCAGTCTGTATCTTTATTGGTCCTGTGATCTCAGGCAACAATTGTATACAGTGGGAGCATCCAAGAAAAAAAAAAAGAGAATCTCCTTAGACTCTCTCAAGTCAATGCATGGCATGCTCGTGGTGCTCTTTGAAGCATAGTATGGTGATTTGAATGCAACTGGCCCCCATAAGCTCATAGGGAGTGGCACCATTAGGAGGTGTGGCTTTGTTGGAGCAGGTATGACCTTGTTGAAGGAAGTAAGTCACTGTGGGGGCCGGCTTTTAAGTTTCTTAGGCTCAGGATGCTGCCCAGTGTCTCAGTTGACTTCCTGTTGCTTGCAAGATGTAGGGTTCTCAGCTACTACTCCAACACCACATCTGCCTGCATGCCGCTGTGCTCCTGCCATGATGATGACAGACTGAACCACTGAAACTGTAAGCGAGTCACCTCAATTAAATGTTTTCTTTATAAGAGTTGCTGTGGTCATGATGTCTCTTCACAGCAAGAGAAACCCTAACTAAGACATATGGTGTCATCATGGAAAAAAAACACCAGTGCTGTATCAGTCGCTTCTGAACCCGTACATTGCTCTGAGCAAGCAGAACTACAGGTGAACAGAGATTTACCTTGGGGCTGGAACAGCAGGAGCAACCTCTAGAGAAGGATGTAAAATGCTTTTGCAGTGCTCACCTGCCGTCTGCCCTCTGCCTTCAGTGCACTTACTGTGAGAATGGCCCCAGAGAAAGCAGACCGAAAAGACAGTCCCGAGAGTGAAATCTCATTCCCGAACGAACTGTCTTCCTTTGGAAGGAATACTATTTGTGTATTAAGGCAATTTCTATAAAGAGATGATAGATAAGAAATAAGTAGCAAGAACTGTCCAGAAGAAAAGAGAGGGAATGATGTGATTAGAGAATGAAGAAAACTTTTTATAATGATATCAGTGGGGGGGGAATACCTCATTGAATAACATAAGATAATAATCAAAGTCTGTTTCCAATGACCTGAAGGACTGACAATGTCCTTTAAAAACAGGACTGTAGGAAGATTGAACAAGAAGCTGTTGATGGGTGGCAGTTCCCTCCATCCCTTTCTTCCATCTTGTTCTTTCCGTGGTACATAGGATCAAACCTAGGGCCTTGCACTGGCTAAGCAAGCAGCAGTACATTGCTAAGCTACACATATCAATGGTTAGTTAAGAAAAGCCAACACTTTTGGACTTAAAAGATCATGCTTTAAGCAAAATCAATGTTGTCTTTACTGAGCTCGTATGAGGTATAATCTCTTCTATTATGGATCTTTCCAGAAATAATTAGGATATCTTGGGCGGGGCTTGATAATTCCACCTTCAGCAGTTTCTTTGTTTTTTAATGTTTATTTGTTTATTTATTTATTATGCATACAATATTCTGTCTGCATGCATGCCTGAAGAGGGCACCAGACCTCATTACAGATGGTTGTGAGCCACCATGTGGTTGCTGGGAATTGAACTCAGGACCTTTGGAAGACGAGGCAATGCTCTTAACCACTGAGCCATCTCTCCAGCCCCAGCAGTTTCTTTGTCTAATTCTGATGCACCCCCAATCCAGAACTGTTGGCACAGTTTAGTGACTTCCTACCAGTGTAATATATACACATACATACATCCATTCATACATACATGGCATATTTATGTTTTCACCATTATAAATCATGATACACAATCCACCTTCATAATAATAATTAATATTCACTGAATATGTTCTATGTGCTAGCTGGAACTAAATGTTTATGTGGTCAGGACAACTTGTTACTGAGATAAAATCTTATGTAAGGGTTCTGATGCCCATTTCCAGCCTGTTGTGCCAGATTAGCTCTGAGGCCATTCCATACTTTGACGATGGAAAAATACTGATGGCTATATTGCATGGAGACAAACACTCGGCTATCAACTCAGTAAGCACCCTCAAACGGCAGCTTATTCAAGAGACTGAGGGAAGATAAAGCCTTGTGTCCTGGCTCCAGCAGCGATCTTAGCTGCTATTGTTTCTAAAAGTAGCACTCCTGAGTGGCTGCTTCCAGGAATGTCTACCCAGACTGAGCGGCAGAGACGGTTGGCTGTCTCTGGGAACTGGGCACATTTCATAAGCTGTCTCTTCCAGGACCCATCAAGGCGTAGCTGTAGTCAAGGGAACACAGTAGTGTGGAATTGCTGGGCTCACGATTTTCTTTTTCTTTTTTCAGATAAAATCAGATAGCAGATAGAAAAATGCTCTGATATGGTGGGGGTCAGGGGAGAATCATAATGACCTAAATAAATTGCCAAGTTATGAGGAAGTTCATGGGAGCCTGGGAGATGTGATTAGGCACAGAAGCGTGGGAATCATCTTTCCCAGTGAAAGGGAAAGATGTCTTCCGGGGTGCTTTGAGAAAGATGCCTTCTGTGGTGGTTTGAGGACGAATGCCCCCTATACGCTCATGTTTGAATACTTGGCCCCCAGTTAGTAGAACCGTTTGGGAACGATGAGGAGATACGGCCTTGTTGGAGGAGGTGTGGCTGTCACTGGAGGTAGGCTTCCTGTAACATCCCCAGTTATCTCTCTGCCTCATAGTTGTGTCTCAAGACCTAAGCTCTCAGCTTCTGCTCCAGCACCATCCTTGCCTGCCCGCTGCCATGACTGTCATAGTCTAACCCTCGGGAACTGTGAGCCCAAAGTAAACGCTTTCTTTTGTAAGCTGTTCCAGTCAGGGTGTTTTCGTCATAGGAATTGAGAAGTAACTAAGACATCACCTTATCCTTCTTTTCTTCAACTTCTGTTGTAAGCAGGGGAGAACTGCAGCTTGTATTAATCACACAGTTATAATACCTTAACAAAGAGGTGGGGCAGAGAGTCACTTGGAGGCATGGTGTCCACCTATGTAAAGTCAATGGAAGGGAGGGGCCAAAGCTTACAGCACTGATGTTCAGAGACCACACCACTGTATTTGGTCTAGAAAGTGAACGGCAGCCCTTATTCTCCTGGCCTTGAAGCACTGTATAACCACTTGTTATGAGAAAGAATACTCAGGACACTGGGGCGAGATTTCTATTACATGGCTTCTGAAAACCTTTGGAGAACACGGCAAAGTGAGGACTACCAGCAATTTCAGTACATATTATTCAGTCTCTATCATTTTACAAATAAGTCAGTTAAGGCACCAAGAAGCTGAGTGAATCTCTGAAAGTCATTTAGCTAGAAAATGGAAAGCCTGATGTCTGAGTGTTAACCAAGAGTTGATTTCCTATATGGCCTCGTTTTCTCTTTTCCTTCTAGCCCTTCTAAACAACTAAGAACTTGTGATCACTACATGTAAACGTTCCTTCTTTGAGGCAAAGTGCTAGGTGGGGCATAATACTTACTAACTTAGGTGTGCTTCCTCTAGGTGGGGTATAGTAATCACTTACTATGGTGTGCTTCCTCTAGGTTGGGTATAATAATCACTTACTAAGGTGTGCTTCCTCTGGGTGGGGTATAGTAATCACTAACTAAGGTATGCTTCCTCTAGGTGGGACATACTAATTACTAAGGTGTGTTTCCTCCTCACACGTCCAGTGCGCCTCTCACCGGATGTAAATAAATACCCTCACCCTCCCAAACGCCCACTGAAGGTTTCTGCTGTGGCTCTCAAGGCTGTGCCTATCAGATCAGTCAGCCACTCTTCACGTGGATCTTTAAGAAGTTGATGTTGGGAGTCAGTGGGCATGTGGAAACACAGTGAAGGGGCAAGGGACAATTTTAGTAAGGAAGATTAGGGACTATGGCAAAGATACAAAGAAAAAAGAGAAGAGGAAGAAGCAGCAGCAGCTCTCTAGCCCTGAGGCTGCAACTCCCTGCTAGCACCTCAGACTAAGCGTGTGTGAGGTGTTGGCTTGAGTGCCCACCACTGTCCAGGGTTGGGCAGGGGTGGAGGAGGAGGCAAACACTGGTTTAATCTAAGAAGCAGTAGGACCAGGATAAGAAATTCTGCTGTTGGTTTTCCTGAAACCAGGTGTGTGCCCCAGTGACTGTTCATGAATGTCTGCTGAATAAAAACACATGTGCCTGGCCCTCAGGACACCTGGGAACCAGCTCTGGCTTTCTCGCTGGCCTGGGGGTACCCGCCTTCCTGAGCCTCTTTCATCATTGGTTACATGAAGGTCATGGACTAAGTGATGTCTTTGGCAAGTCTAGATAGTTATGCTTGCAGGGGAACTGCCCCATTCAACTTTGTCAACCATGTCATTGTGGTGGGGCCAAACAAATTACCGCTACATCGGTCAAGTCTGACTGACCAGGGACAGTATGCATTCAGGCAGAAGCATTCCTAAACTGAACCAATAAGAGATATTTCCAAGGAGTTTCGGAACCAGTGCTAGAAAGGTTCTGTTGGCCTCTTTCTCTGTGTCTTAAGCTGAGAGCAGACAGACCTGCAACTAATTAGTAGTTTACCTTCAGCAATTTAACCTGAGTGGTAAACACAGCCCAGAAGGAGGGAGGGAAGGAGGGAGGGAGGGAGGGAGGGCACAGTCATTGGTAAAGTAGTGAGACAGAATCACTTTCAGATCTGTGATCCCAGTTGATGCTGACAACTGAACATCTCTGGCCTTTATGTAACACGATCCCGTGGAATCCTTATGTGAATATTAAACTCCTCATTCAGAAAATTCTATCAGCCACTTGGCCAATAAATGATATACTAATTGAGATGAAAATAGTTGTGCCCAATATGGTCACACATGTTCTTCATGCTCAAAGAGTTGATTTTAAAAACTGTTGATTTTAGCCGGGCGGTGGTGGCGCACGCCTTTAATCCCAGCACTCGGGAGGCAGAGGCAG
>NW_004949096.1:21147441-21161240 GCF_000317375.1 Microtus ochrogaster | reverse complement strand
ACAGAAAACAATCAAACTGAAAAAGAGAATGTCTGTCAGAAGGGGAGTTCCTAGAATGGGGACCACAACTATAGATTAAGTTAGGACATCGGGACGTTAAACGACGCATTCTCCTACCTGAATATGTAAGGTAGACAGAAACAGGCAGTGTGGCTGTCATCTCCACAGTCCTGGGGAAGCCGGAAAGAGGCATCTGTCCCTATTTAAATCTGGACATGGCTTCATGTGTTTCCTCTAAACCTTCCTCTTTATTTTTAAAAAGGAATTAAAATTTCTGTTAACTCGACCCCTTCAGTTTGAGCTTGAGATGAATACCGCCCTCATGGTATCTCTGTCCCAGCACGAAACAAAGGGCTCCATCGTCACAAAAGGTCTTGGTAAGAAGTGAAAGGGCAGCAAAGAATCGACGCTTTAGAAAGCGTTAAGCCAAATCATAGCAAGTAACTTCATAGTACGTTTATAATTTACCTTCATGCTTACGAGTCACGCTCCCAAGGTTTATTTACCTTCATGCATACAGGGTTTCTTTACTGTGTAGTAGAAGAACTTTGCATTCTCAGCCAGTGAGCTTACTACATATTTTAACAACTCCTATAAAAGCAGTGCCGGAATGGAATTAGAGGCCTATTTCATTGGGACTCTGAGATAAAGGCCTTTGTGTAAAGAAGTGTGGGGAAACCTTTGATGTCATGCAGCGGCTCTGGATTTTCCTCCTGATGGGTAAGGAAGAGACCGAGTCCCGCTTGCCTGCCACACTGCACTATCTGATGGATGAGAACCATAGCCTCCTGCTGCTGGCTCATTTGTCTTTGTGTACATCTGCGATGTGACTGGCATCTGTCACTGATCAGACAAGAAGACCCTCCTAAAGGGCCCTCTGAAGAAGCACAGATGAGCCTTGTGTCCTAATTTGAAGCATGCAGCAAAGAAAAGATGGCCCTGTGACTCCAGCGGTCTGAAGAGGCTGGAAGAATCTCAGGGGCTACACAGAGCTACATCCATTGAAATTTAGGGGGGAAAAATCTTAGGAGTTTTTATTTGCTCTTCATTGCATTCGTTTTCTAAAACTTTTACTTTAGAGGTTTTTTTTTATAATTAAAACAACATATTACTAGAGCAATGTATATGCATATGCTTTTGTACGTTGATTTTATTTACTTATTTAAAGATTACCAGTGGGAATATAGGTGATTTTTTTTTTAATGATCTTGGGATAGGCGGAATCAGACTGTGTTAATAATGTTAGATTTGCCCAGACTCAGAGAACATCAATCCGCGTGCTACAGTGGTTTCATGTGACACGGTGGCATTCAGACAAACATGCTGCAGGAGAGGTAGCCGAGCATCCTACATCTTGATTTGCAGGTAACAGGAAGTTGTTTGTCTCACTGGGTGTGACTTGAGCATATATGAGACCTCAAAGCCCACTTCCACAGTGACACACTTCCACCACACCTACTCCAAGAAGGTCACAGTTCCTAAGAGTGCCACTTCCTTTGGCGGCCATTTTCTTTCAAACCACCACAGCTTGCTTATGCAAGCAAGTAAACCCCTCACCTGAGTTCTGAGGTTCCACACCTACTAAAAAGATTTATGAGGCTTCATGATCTAACACATGCAGGACTGAACAGAACGTGTGGTACACAATTTTAAATCGTATATAAATTTCAGTTACTACCCCTAAACAATTAAAAAAAATTCCTCATATAAATAGTGTAGGTTATCCTTAATAGATATGCACGAGGAAATATTCAAATCTAGAAAGTAAGCTTTGTTAAGGTAAGAAATACTCTAGTCTAATTCGAGGGTAATAATTTTTCTTCAGATGCTTTCAGTAGAATGACACTTCTCCTTTATGCTATTGTTATCTCAACATCTGCTGTGTTTCATTTTAATCCATGGCTTTATAAAGAGACCTCCAAATAATATCATTCACAGAATACTTGTCCAAAGAATTCCGAGGCCAAAGAGAGAAAACTCTGGCAAGAAACTGCACTCAAATACATCGGCTTAAGCAATTTTACTATATCTATTTTACGTTATTATGTTTTTAATGAATGTTCTGAATTTAGGCCAGAGAGGAAGGAGTTGAAAGGAAAGAAAATAGAAAATGGATAGAGAAAAGAAGCGCCGTGTGTCCCCTAGACTTTGTTTGGAAGATTCCACACTACTAGAGAGAGAGACTAGGTACCTCTGTCTCTCAGAAAATGGGGTTCCAACCTTGCTTTCGCTGACATCTTGAGCCAGATAATTTGCTGCAGTGAGGGGCTATCCTTCGGAGTGTCCCCGGACACTTCCCACTAGATGCCAGTGACATTCCCTCCCACTCAGCCCCTGAGCTGTGACAACTAAAAGTATTTCCAGACATCACCAAATGTCCTCTGGATGCGTGGGGTGGGGGGAGTGCAGAGGGAACTCGCTCCTAGCTGATGGCCATTTGGACGAAATGATTCCCTGCTAGCTTTTCTATTGCGCATAAGTGGGGTCCAGTGAACTAGAGAGTCCCTGAAAACCCAATTCTTAATTGTATGATGGCTTTCTAATTATTTAGGAACTTTGTATTATACCTTTCTTTCAAAGAGTTCGGGTCCCTTAGAGTCTCTGAGAACTGGAGTACGGTGACGTGAGACGTTCCAAGGCCGAAGAAGGACTTCTGCAGACGAGTGTGTGCAAGCAAGGGGACAAATCCTTCACCTGAGTTCTTAGTTTCTAAGGGCAGGGGAGGCTGACTAAGGCCAACTTGAAAGTGTAGCACATTTGATTAGGCATGAATGCGTAGGGGTTCAGTTGGTGGTATCAGAGTTGGGAAGGAATTCTCCCCATTTCTTTCTTTACTCTCAGCATTTACTTTCTCCTGTCTGCTTGCCCCCTCTACCCTCACTGTTTTCTTTTCTCTATCTGTGACCTCTTTATAGTTTCTCTCCTCTCTGATCCTGTTTTAGTTATACTCTGGCCACGAAGACGGAGCACTGTGGTCCTGAAACCAGATGGCCTTGACTTCGAATCAGAGCTCTGCTGCTTTCTCGTTGTGAAACCAACTGGAGCTTCTTTAAACATCCATCTGCTTTCATTTCCTTCCTACTGAACTGGGGATGACACCAAGAGCACCTCTCTGTGGTGAGACAAACTTGAACATCTAAGGAGCAAATGGGACCGAACCAGGACATCTAACATTAGTGTACTCTCTGTGGCGAGACGAACATTGAACATCTATGGAGCAAGGGGAACTGCACCAGGGCAGGAGGTAAGCATGCATGTTAGCTATTATATTTTCTCCTTTCCACTATTATAGAACATGAGTCACGATTGTAGAGTTTAGCAACACCCACCTGTTTGTTTCTGTAAAGGTCTGTCCTGTCCCTTTAAGAGACAAGCCCCGCCCACTCCCTTCCGCAAACTAGCAGATCTTCCTTCTGCCCTTCTGTTTCCAGCCGGTCTCTTGTGGGAAGAGATGGCTGCTGCCACGGCTCCTTTCCTCCCTTCCCCCCCCATCGCCCGTTTCTCTCTCTCTCTCTCTCTCTCTCTCTCTCTCTCTCTCTTTCTCTCTCTCTCCTTTCCCCTCCATAACCCACTGAATAAACTATACCCAAATCTTCTCTCTGCATGGTATGCCCATCTGTCTGTCTCTCACCCCCTACCCCCCCCCCCAACCTGGGACCCACTGCCCCTTGTAGCCCGATGCTCACTGCCGCCCCTTGGGGGAAGAGCGCCATTTTTACCATTACAATATCTCTTTGAAGAGTTATTTTCGTTCCTGCTTTGGGAAAGAAGACATCAGGGTACCTGCTTCTAGGAGTTGGTTTAACAGCTTTATGCTGGCGCAACAAATGTACCTGTAATGGCTCTTTTGGATTTCTTCCTGGAGAATAAACAGAGTTATTGTGGTGCTACTACAATGCACCGTGCATTCTGTATGTCCAGAGCAAAAAATGAAATCACACTAAATACTGGAAAGAAATCCTGGAAAAAGCCTTTCTAAATGATACCCTCATTTGTCTATTATTTTTCTCAGAAGAAAAAAAAAAATGACCTTCTACTAGTATATAATAAATGAGCGTTTCCATAGGGAGCACATGCTCGTTTCAGTTGTAGATCACTTATCTAACACGGATGGAGCCCAGAACTCAATCCCCAGCCCCACAAAATCATCATCAGAAAAGATTAAAATAAGTGATGTCACTATGGTTACTCATTATTGTTATGTCCAGATCCGCAAAGTCCCCCAAAAACCAACAAGGATACCGAGTCCCATATGTAAAAGCAAAGAGCCTTTATTTTATACAAGTTTACTAACTCGGTCTCTCTGTATGTCCAGCGTATTGGAATAAGCAGAGAGCCCCAAGCTCAGATAGAATTGGTTCTTTATAGTAGTAAAGGTGGGACTGAGGGATTTCTAAGGCTCAGGACTCCTGATTGGCTGACATTTGTCTAGGGTGTCCTGGTGAGTGTGTGCCAGCAAGAGATCCTATCTACAAGGGTTGGAATGTTAGGAATTTCCTTTGGATGGTCCGTTCTTGGGTAATTTCAGTTTGTGGTCCTTCCTGCAACCAGATATTACCTCAGGGTAAACTACTGAGACTCAAGCCTCCATTAAGCTTATCTTGGCTAGGTCCTACACTAGCAGGTGATAATGGTTGGAAGTTAAGAACTTCCTTTGGGTGGTCTGTTCCTATCAAGCTTATCATGGCTGGCTCCTACAATTATAAGCTAAGGATACAGAACAGGAAACTGAGGCAAAGAAATAAATGAGAAACAGGTAAATCATGATGCCCCTTGAAGAAGAAATGTTAATGACATTAAAACTAGTGATTAGAAAAGCATAAAACAAAAATCAAAAACAAAAAAAAAAACCACTCAAAGCAGCAATAGAGTATTTGGGCAGGGTGTCACATTAATAAAGACTAAGAGAGATCAATATCCTTTATGTGAATGACAGAGAAAATGGTACTGCCTTTCAATACTAATAAGATAATAATTGGTTTAAAAAAACATGTTTTAGAGGGAGAGGCAAGTAGTTCTATCTTTAATTAAAATGTTTATTCTCAAGTCAGTTGTGGTATTTATATTCAGGATGCTGAGGTAGCAAGAGCCTATCACATAGAAGGAAGGAAGGAAGGAAGGAAGGAAGGAAGGAAGGAAGGAAGGAAGGAAGGAAAGAAAAAAAGGGAGGGAAAAAAGAAGGATGAAAAGCAGAAAAAAGAAAACGTTCTTCCTTTTGAATTTAGGAATGCCACTTATGTAATTTTTTTCTGAGAGAAATGTTTGTTTTTATAAGTATACTTTTAAGGCAAATAAACAAAATTTTTTGAAAGTGCTGTTTCTCACAGGAAAAAAAAAACCTACTAGTAAGGAATGGTTAATATAGAAATAGAACAATAAATAGATGCCAGTACCTGCACTAGGCTTTTTCTGTTGGGTCACCAACCAGCTCCCAAATCAGACACAGAGACTTATTTTAATTTTAAATGTTCTGCCTGGGTTAGGCTTGTTTCTGGATAGCTCTTTTTAACTTAATAACCTGTTTCTCTTTATCTACCTTTTGCCTCAAGGCTTATTGCCTTTCTTACCTTTGTATATCTTACTTTCACTGCTTTTACTAGTCTGTCTGTCTGGTATCTGCCTGACTTCTTGCCTGGAGCCTGTCCCTTTTCTCTCCTCCTTCCTCTCTCATTCTTTTTTCTTCTCTTGAGCCTAGAATTCTCTTCCTGTTTATTCTCTCTGCCCAGTAGCCCTGCCTATCCCTCTCCTGTGTGGCTATTGGAATTCAGCTTTTATCAGACCAATCAGGTGCCTTAGGCAGACAAGGTGAAATGGATGGAACCCATCTTTACATAATTAAACACACATTCTTATGTCACTAAAACAAAGTGCAGCAAAAACAAAGGCAACACATCTTTACACAGTTAAAATAATATTCTACAACAGGTAGCTTGCTGTATAAACACATTACAAACTACCGTATAACTGTCGAGAAGAATAAATACTGCTATAAAGCACACACATGGCATGGTACACTAGCGCTATAAGCAAATTCATGGCTACTCCGTGCACATTTGAATATCTAGGGAAGGATCTCAGTTCATATCTTCTCAACTACTAACCGTAGTCCCTGGGAGATGTGTAGACTTGGTGTCCTCTGCCTCGGCAGTGACTTCTGGCAGAGGTCCTAGTGTTCACAAGGAATGTTTGGTTTAATTTTTTTAAGTTTAATTTTAAAAGCAATGTAGTATCATTTTCTTTGCTCTCTGGGATTCCTGAGGAGTGGGTGGGTATCTTGGTTTCTTTTTCTCTTTCTGTGATAAATCATCCTGACAAAAGCAGCTTAAGGGAGAAAGGTTCCTTTCTGCTCACAGCTCCAGCATCTCGTCTATCACGGCCAGAGAGCCCTAGCAGCTGCAGCGTGAGGCACCGGGTTCCATCACATCTATAGTCTGCAAGTATGAACCGGTGAATACTTGTGCCTAGCTCATTTTTCTGTTTTGTTTAGTTCAGGATTCCAGCCCAAGGCATCGTGGGCAGGCCTTCTCATTTCAATATCCTAATCGGGATAATCCTTTTCAGACAGGCCCAGTGGTTAGTCTAACCTAGACAATCCATCACTTACCCTCTGAGTGATTCCCGGTCTAGTGTAACCTAGACAACCCATCACTTACCCTCTGAGTGATTCCCGGTCTAGTCTAACCTAGACAGTCCATCACTTACCCTCTGAGTGATTCCCCGTCTTAGCAGGCCCAGTGGTTAGTCTAACCTAGACAATCCATCACTTACCCTCTGAGTGATTCCCCGTCTAGTGTAACCTAGACAATCCATCACTTACCCTCTAAGTGATTCCAGTGGTTAGTCTAACCTAGACAATCCATCACTTACCCTCTAAGTGATTCCCGGTCTAGTCTAACCTAGACAATCCATCACTTACCCTCTAAGTGATTCCCGGTCTTCGCAGTTCCTGCTGACTGTCACAGGATGGAAAGCTCCAAGTCCATGATATCTGAGTTTAGGCCATTGTGATTTCGCCATTTGATATTATTTGTGCTCTTTTTGAAGGATTATTTAGAATTATACTTGAGGTCTCCAGCTCACATGCACTTACTTCCCTCAGATTTCTAGCTCACCACTTGCGATTTCCATCTACTAACATTGTTGAGCGTGCACTCTAGACATATATAAAAATATATTTTAGGATGTAAGTTTCCTGGTCTCTTTCTTTCTGTTATTTTGGGGTGGGGGTGGAGAGTGGGGGAAACAGAGTGTCAGTCTGACCTCAAATGTACCTGTACTTGAGCCTGAACCTGGATTTTGCTATGGAACCAAGGCTGGTTAAAAACAGATGTAGTATGGAGCTGTGGGCTGCTTCCCGCTGCCCAGCTCCTGGCCGCTGGCTAGCTTTACCCAAAATAATTACATGGAAGCTATATTCTTTTAAACACTGCTTGACCCATTAGCTTCTAGCCTCTTACTGGCTAATTCTCACATCTTGATTAACCCATTTCTAATAATCTGTGTGGCACCACGAGGTGGTGGCTTACCGGGGAGGATCTTAACCTGCGTCCATCTTGGAGAGGAGAGCTATAGCGTCTGCCTCACTTCCCTTCTTCCCAGCATTCTGTTCTGTTTACTCTGCCTACCTAATTTTCTGACCTATCAAAAGGTCAAGGCAGTTTCTTTATTAACCAATGAAAGTAACACATAGACAGATGACCCTCCTCCATCAAACAAATAGCAATCCTCCTGCCTCAGCCTTCAAATATGGGTCACTATGAGTAGTTTAAAAGAATACGCATTAGAAACTTTTAGAACTTTTTTTTTTTGGGGGGGGGTTGGTTTTTCCAGACCAGGTTTTTCTCTAGCTTTGGAGTCTGTCCTGGAACTAGCTCTTGTAGACCAGGCTGGCCTCGAACTCACAGAGATCTGCCTGTCTCTGCCTCCCGAGTGCTGGGATTAAAGGCATGTGCCATCACTGCCCGGCTTAGAACATTTTTTACATAATAAAATTAGACCCCAAGAAGATACAGATAGTGTAGAAATTTTACGTTCACTCAGAAGAAAAGAGAAAGGTACGATGCAGCGCGAAGGCCCTGGCATGGATGCAGAAGTGGTCACACAGGTGGCCTGACTGGGAAGTAATACGAAGGACAACTGCTGACAGTTAGGGTCTAGGAATCAAAGCAAACCATATTTAATTATGTAAAAGGTTACTTACTAACTAGATTAGCAGATTGCTGTCCTAATCCAAAAACACCGATATGACAAACAACTGCCAGAAAATACAACTAAAAAAAAAAAGTTCAAGCTAGCTAGGTCCACATTTAGGGGTCATGGTGTGGTACCAGAGAGGTATTAGCCAGTATCACGCTTCATCCCCTTACAGCAGACCGAGAGCCGAAGGTAGGGGAGGGTAGGATAATATTCTCACACCTAGTGGTGTGGTCTTGGTGTCTAAAAGTGCAGGAGAAAAAGAGAACAACCACATACTTGTCAGATCTCTAGGCACCAGCTGGCCCTGGGGAAGCTGAGTACACAGACATCAGTCAGCACTTTCCTGTTCACGGTCTCCGTGGTTACGCGGACAGAGTCAAGTTCAAGGCTGTCTTTTTCACTTCCTTGTTCTTATTTATGTTTCACAATAGTGCTTCATGGTAACCTACTGTTAATTCTTTCTTTAGTGATGCAAAGCCTGTTGCTGCTCCCATGATACCTCACTCCTAGCTCTTCACTCACAGTCTTGACCAGTCCATGCCTTCACTAGATTGCAAGTTTTCTGAAGTCCTGGACTGTGTTTATTTCATCTATAGTATGAAGCTGGTGAATATCTGACATGAATATCTCAACAAAGGAACTTTCTTGACAAGGAGATCTTCTGTGAGTTTATAAAGATAAATCAACCCTTCGAGGGTCAAACCAAAATACTGCTCGCTAATAAATTCCAGGTGACTCAGATATTCAGAAGTGGTCATCACTGATGAATAGTTCAGTATTATAAAGTAAGATATGTATTAAGAGTGAAGGTGAAAAAATAATTTAAAAAAATATATCGAGCCAAGGCATGGGGGCTGCTACCACTAAATGAACTATTGCAGATACTTTTTTTTTTTTTTTTAAAGCAAATGACATTTTAGAGATATGAAAAGTAAAAGAAAAGCGGAGGCCAGCAAGACGGCTCAGCACGCAGGTGGACTTGCATGGTGGACTGCGTTTGATCCTTGGAAGCCACAGAAATGTGGAAAGAGAACCAACTCCTTCGTGCTGTCTTCGGATCGCCACACATGTGTGGTGGCTTGCATGTGTTCCGACTCAAACACACCTAAGCTCATGCTGTAATAATGAATGCTATTGCCTTGTTCTGGTTCAGACTCCATAAATGTGGATGAAGTGTGTCAGATGCTACTGACACCTCTTCACTTGAGTGCACAGGAATTCCCCAAATACAAAGGCAAAGTCATCCCACCGACGGTAACATCACAATAACCTCTGACAACAGCCCATCCCGGTCTCACTTTCTAAGTTCTCATCACAACAAACTGATCCATCTGAATATTGAACTTTCAGAGAAGGACGGACGACTAAATACAGATTCTAAACAGACGGCGTTAAGAATAGTTCCATGGCCCCAAACAAGGGTAGCTACACCGTGGTAAGATGTGGACACATATTTGTAGAAAGCAATTTTATTTGCGCAAATCAATTCTAAATGATTCTGTAGAAACAGCTAGGCGGTTTAGATCCGTAAGCAGAGCTAGGCAGGTACAAAAGAGACTGTTCAAAGGATGTGGCAGGGCTTGGCAAGGGACCCAGAAGGAAGTCTGGGACAAGGCAACAAAGGAAGGAAACTTGAAATAAACAAAGATTGGCTAAAGCCCAGGAGGCAAATAGGGTGTGAAGTGTTGGAGGGCCTTTGATAAGGAACTTTAGAGGCAAAGGTGGCTCTTCAGTGTGACTGCCTGGACTTTCAGGCTGAGGAGAATAAAGACAGTTCTCTGTGAAGAGGAGGTGACTAGACAAATGTCACTAGAATTGGAGATGTCACCTTATAACAATCACTTTTCTATTTGTATAAGGTATATTTTATTTTATTTTTTATTTATTTTTATTTTTTGGTTTTTCGAGACAGGGTTTCTCTGTAGCTTTGGAGCCTGTCCTGGAACTCCCTTGGTAGACCAGGCTGGCCTCGAACTCACAGAGATCTGCCTGCCTCTGCCTCCTGAGTGCTGGGATAAGGTATATTTTATTTTATTTTTATTTTTACTTTTTCTTTTGGAGACAGGGTCTGGCTGTCCTGGAACTTGCTATGTAGACTCCGTTGGCCTCAAACTCACAGAGATCCACCTGCCTGCTGGGATTCAAGTCATGCACCACCACACCCAGCTTGTATGAGGATTCTTGTTAAATAAAAGGATGGCATCATACAATAACAAAAGAGATTTCCAAAATGGACACATTTGGGAATGTTACTAAAAACTGGTTCCAACAGAAGAAAGTCCCAAGAGTTAGCTTATTTCTCGCTAGGCATTCAGTCATACAGCATCTTGTATTGACTAAATGTTTGCCTTGAGTTTGCACATCCTCCTAAGATTGTGGGGCTCCTAGTGGGCTTAAAGCGGCCCTGTGGACCCTACCACACACTGCATTTGCAGTCACACTCTTCAGCTTCTGTGCCATGAGCACTGTGTCAATTCTTAACCTCACATACACGCATCATCTTCCTCTCTCTCTCCCTCTCCCTCTCCCTCTCCCTCTCCCTCTCTCTTTTAACACAGTCTTAGTCTGTAGCTCATGTTCAGGCTCTTCACCACTGAGAAGTGTGCTACCCGACTGTCTCATAGAGACTGTTACAATAGCTTGTTTTTCTGGCCTTCAGTCTTACAATATTAACTATGGAAACATGAGAAACTGAAAGAAAGGGCATGCAAAATGGCTCAGTGGGTAAAGGACCTTGCTTCCAAGCCCAATGATCTGAGTTCAAGCCCCGAGACCCACGTGGTGGAGGAGAGAACTCCCACGAGTCATCTCCCCTCAGACTCATGCTTCCCCCAGCAAACACACAAACAAACATTTAAAAGAAAACATTTAGATAGTTCAAAATTCTATTTCAAAGAAATAACAGTTTTTCTCAAATACTAATATTTCCTTTCTAGCTTTTCTTCCACCTCTATCAATTAAACATCGACATCATGGTTTCAAATTACAACTGCACATATATACACACGCACTCTGTCCACCAGATAAAGAGCGCATAAGGGAAGAGTCATCAAGACTTTTTTCGTTGGCAATTGTAACAACATGTAGAATTGTAAGAAACTAAATGAGTCTTTAGAAGTACTGAGCTTTTGCACAAACCCAATAAGGAGACCAGATTAAATTCTAACACACTAGTACAGAGGAATCTGGAGGGAGAAAAGACTGGCCTTTGTTTGTTGGGAAATCGGGTAAATTTTAGAGAAAGGAAGGAAGAAAGGATGATATTAACTCTATTTTATAATGTTGGGTGGGAGGAAACCTGACAAAAACTCCATAAGGAAGGGCTTATTTATTTCAGCTCACAGTTCCTACAGAATGTCCTGATGGAGAAGGCATGGCAGCAAGAATTTGAAGTGGCGGGTCACATGGCATCTACAGCCAGGAAACAGGATGACTTCAGTGCTCAGCAAGCTTTCTCCTCTGTATGCAGCCCAGATCCCCTGTCCACGGAATGGTACCATCCACACTGAGGTTAGTCGTTCCCACATCAAAGGCCCCAACCTAGAAAATCCCTCACAGCCATCCCCAGAGGTCTGTTGCATACTCTACCATCACTGGGAGGAAGCTCTAAGACTGCAGAGAACAAGGTAAACAGCATCCCACCCAGAGGTGAGGCAAGATAAGGTGCTGGGGGGTGGGGTGGGGGTCTAAGGCAGACTACAAATAAGAGGTCAAAGGGCAGCAACGGCAAAGACTTTTCTGCTTGTAGGGACCAGGAAAGGAGCCAGATCAGTGACTCAATTGCCTTGTGTGTTTGTATTCTCAGAGTCTAACAATTGTGAGGCACAATGTTTTAGTGAGTGTTAGCAAAGGATACTGCTATCCACAGATTAATTTTTGCACTATTGATTCATAAACATCAATGTGCAAATGAGTTCTCTGGGGAATATTGTTAAGTGAAGATTCTAACTCAGGAAGGATGGGGTGGAGGTGAGGAGCTGACATTTCTAACAGACTTCATATGATGCTTTGCAAGGATGGACGCTCGAAGTATTTTTATAAAACAAATAAATCAGTGAATTTATGTCCCCCAGCAGAGAGATACCTCCTGTGAACTTATCAAAGACCTTAATTATGAAATTATCCTCTCTTTCACCTTTAGTGGGTGGAAATAAATAGACAATTGGATATCAAAAGAGGAAATCCAGTGTCCCTGTGTAGGTCGGTAATAATACAATTGAAGGCATAATCATTGTGAATGTCCATTTTAATAACAAAATAAGTCCCTATATTATTTATAGCAACACATCTATACTCTAAAGTGTCCAAAAGAGCTTCCTGTGCTAATACAAATGTTCTGTATTGACTGTCCACTAAGTATATGTATCTGTTGAGCTCTTGAAATATCCCTAGTACTCCCAGGAATAAATAGCCAGACATGGCTTCCAGCCACCATGATTGCCAATGCTGCCAGCGTCACACAAAGACGCCAGATACCCAGATGCTTTTGCCTTCTGAGGGAAGTATGTATGCTTGCTACTAAGGGCTCTAATTTAACTACTAATTTATAAAAGAGACCTCAGAAGTCTCTGGGGCCCACCATGAGAGATGACGGCAGAAGAAATTTGAGTTTCTTTCCCATAGAAGGCAACTGATAACAACCAGGGAATTTAATCCCCTTTTCAGCTAAAGCTAGCATTCTCCTGCTAAACCATTATCTAAAAGAACAATGACTCAAAATAGAAGCATATCCCAGCTAGGAGCCTATGTTTGAAATAGTCTATAAAATACTGAAACACATAGATGAGAGAGAGAGAGAGAGAGAGAGAGAGAGAGAGAGAGAGAGAGAGAGAGAGAGAGGTGTGTTTTTTGAAACACATGATTTCACTTCCAGCTCCAACTACACCTTTACTACTATAGACATCCCTGACAAGTATCTTAACCTCCCTGATTTTCAATCCCAGTCTCTGTAGCTTGGGGTTGGTAGTAATACTTACTGGGCAAGGACATAAGGAGCTTAGGTCACTAAAATCCCATGCAAAGGTTAATTATTACTCACTAAAGGGAAAGCCGTTGCTATAAAACAAAAATCTGAGAACTACCTAGACTCTTTCCTTCTACTATTAATAAATCTGTATTGCATGCACAGAGCCTTAGGACTCTCTTGTGATGCATATCCAACCCTTCATGACTGCTGTAAGGGAACATAACCTTTACAGAACGGGAATGCCGCAGCCATCTGGGAGGATGGCGGTAGAGCGGAGTGCTTTATTTAGTAGCACAGGGTCTGCTAAGCATCCTCCCTGCTAAGATTACACGGAACATAAAGGAAATCGCAGACTGCTCATTTCCCTTGTACTCATCCGAAGCTTGTGGAAACTTCCTGTAAAAGGCAGTTACAGCATTAAAAGTAAACTGGTTTCACACATACCGGATACCAACAGACTAACAATTGCAGTCCTTAGGGACAAAAAGAAAATAGCACACTTGCCTTTCATTCTTTACATTAGTTTGGAAAAACACGGAAGCTCAGTGAAGAAGAGAGACTCATGCTAGAGGCAAGTAAACTGTTTAGAAATGTATTGATTATACCACAGAAGGGGGAAAGGAAGAGGGAGGGAGGG
>NW_004949096.1:21141313-21147336 GCF_000317375.1 Microtus ochrogaster | reverse complement strand
AGAGAGAGAGAGAGAGAGAGAGAGAGAGAGAGAGAGAGAGAGAGAGAGAGAGAATCATGATACAAAGCCTATTGCAACATGAAAATAGTCCTTTAGGACCTGGTTTCAAACGGCCAACTCTGCAGACTGACAACTGCAAAGGAACAGTGCTAAAGTAGGGGAATTTCGGAAAGGGAAGGGAACTTGTCCTTTAAGTACTAAGAGACCCTCACGTGTTGGCATGGTTCTCTCCTCTTGGGCTTGCCAAGTGTACAAATATCTGCTGAGAGTCAGGAGCACCAGACAGGGTCTGTGCGAAATGCTGAACCACCATACATTCGAGTGCAGTAGGAAGTGCGAGGGACTTCTGGGTTTAGCCCAGACTCAGGCTACACAACTGCACTTATATATGTGGATTAGACCTTGGCACAACCTTCTGCCTCGAAAGTTCTATTAGTAAAAAGAATACACACATACACACACACACACACGAAACTAGCCTCGTTTTTAGGTCCCATAAAGTTTAACAGGGAAAACAAATATATATTCATAAAAAAGATAACTAGCAAAAATTAAAGGTCATTAATGCATCAACATGATGTATAAATAGTAAAGGCAAGAAGGAAAGAACCTCAGAAGACGAAATCCACGTTCCTAGGAGAGCGGGTTACTATGAAGTACAGTGCGGGAACACTGATGAGGGCAGAGGACCTGGCGCCATTTACCACCTGACCACCTCTGCTAGCTGCACTTCTCACTGCTGGGACAGTGAAGAAAGAAGCCAAACTTGAAGGAGCAGGCTCTGCCAATCATGCTGAGGAGGACACTTGAGGCGACTGGTCATACTGCATCTACGAGCAAGCAGAAAGTGATGGGGATTGCTGCTCAGTTTGCTTCCTCCTTTTGATTCAGTGCAGGTCCCCCAGCCTGTGAGATGGTGCTACCCACAGTTACAGTGGGGCTTTCTGCCTCAGTTTACCTAACCTAGAAAACCCCTCACAGGCATGTCTCTTAGGTAATACTAGATCCTCTCAAGTTGCCAAGCAGCATGTTAATCTGCCTGAAACTTCGAACCCACTGGTGACTTTGTGTTTCTGAAATGATCCCATCCTGGCCTTACTTGACAATCATGTTTTTGCTCTTCTCTCTTTGACCCTTGGCACTACTCATAATTATTCTAGTTTCCTTCCTGTTGTTACGAAAAATAAAAAGCAACTTAGGAAGGAAAGGGTTCCTTCCACTCAAACATCTAGGTTATGGCTACTCTCCTTTAACTGGCTGGGGTTAAGTGAGTGTGGCTAACTTTAAGAAGCTGAAGACAAAGTACAGAGAGCTAGCCACCTTTGGGAACCAGCAATTATGGCCATCCTCCTTCCACAGTTTCCCTTCCCGGACCCCCCATCAGGGAAGAACAATCAAGCTACTACAACCTCCCCTCCCTTGAACAATCTGAACCTAGCCTTTGAATCCTTGGTTAGGCCGGGCGGTGGTGGCACGCGCCTTTAATCCCAGCACTTGGGAGGCAGAGGCAGGCAGATTTTTGTGAGTTCGAGACCAGCATGGTCTACAGGAGCTAGTTCCAGGACAGGTTCCAAAGCTACAGAGAAACCCTGGCTAGTAGCAACTGCACAGAGTCGGAACTGAAGGTGTGACTGTGATGTCCTTAGCGTGTGGCAGACACGTGAGGCTGTCCCTTTGGTGCTGGCGAGAACAATGGTTTTAGTTAGGGATGTGTTAGGAGACAGGATGACAAGGTGCTTGTAAAGAAAGGGGAGGAAAGCTGTGAAGGACCTGCCTATTTCTGAAAAAGGGAAGTTATCAGCCCTATTACAAAGCAGCCTCACTACTGCTAGGGCTGGGGATGGAGTCAGAGGGAACATACCTGCTTAGTTCATGTAGATTCTGGGCTTGATCCTCAGCACTTTGGTAAAGAAGTACAAAAAGGAGTGTTAACAGAAGACTGGGGGAAATACCTTTATAGTGGAAGATTTCAATATAAAATATAGTGAAGGAAATATACTTATCTGCATCATCAGTCTCTTAAGTCTTTCATTTTGAAGTAACTTTCAGATACCATATTATTTAAACTGTACTACTGTAATATACATATATACGTATATGAAAAATAAGAATTTAATAAACATAGCCTGAAGGGCAATCTTTAAAACAATCTTTATTCTCATCAAATCCTTAGGTAGTATTCAACATTCCCCAATCATCTGTCTTAAAAGACTTGCCAAATCAGGATGTAAATAAAATCTCATATATTGCCTTTGATTGCCGGCTCTCTCTCTCCTTTTTGCCATAAACCTTTCACTAAGAGAGAAACACCAGTAGGCTATCCTTTGTCCAAGAGTCTTCTTAGGCCTTACATACATTGTTTAGTAAGATCAGAACTAGAACAAGCCCATCTCTGCTGTTCAGACACCACGGTTCTAGATAGAGGCCTGGTTTTTCAACTCAGGGGTAGGGGCTGCAGCACCCACAGCCTGGTTTTCTTTTTTTTTCTTACTTATTGTGTATATAGTATTCTACCTGCATGCATGCCTGAAGGCCAGAAGAACACACCAGATCTCATTACAGATGGTTGTGAGCCACCATGTGGTTGCTGGGAATTGAACTCAGGACCTTTAGAAAAGCAGGCATTGCTCTTAACCACTGAGCCATCTCCAGCCCCACAGCCGGTTTTCAAAGATGGTCCAATGGGGCAAGTCTGTGTACTTGCAGGTAGAACCTCCGGAGAGATGGACTGGGTAACATAGTTGGTTGGTATCCATCTTAGAGACTAGTGTTTGAGGAAAAGCCACAGGACAACAGGCTGTAAATGCAACCAGGCAGATGAGGAGGACGTCCACTAAGCTCCCCCTGAAGGGCTGCTTGTTCCTTTGGCAGCCAGGCTTGAGGACCAGGCTCTGCATCAGACTTCCCCAGGGAAGGTTCTGCCAACGCGCCCACTTCGCCCACCAAAACCGACAGCAGTTCCGAGGCTGGTGGAACTGCTCCCAGTCCTGCTCAGGAGCAAACTTTGCATGGAGGCATCCCATGTCCTTGAGCGTGGGCTGAAGCAGAAAGAGTTACAGCATACATACATAACACAAAATACATAAAACATATAATATCACATATATAATATTAAAATATATTTTATTATAGGTTGGACCTAGACCAGGGAGACACCCAAACACATATGTATATAACAACTACTGGTAAGAGGTGGGAACAACAAATATCCTCTTAAAATGGACACAGACGAACTCTAACTAAAAGGAGTTGATGGCTTGACCACCCACTGCGTCTTGTCCAAAGGGCACAGAATAAGCTGAGGTGCGGCACTTCAGGCTGTTGACCACATTTTGAGTCTTTCAGTTAGGCTCTCTCTGTGGAAACGGAGAGCACATAGCTTGGTGTGTGCTAAACAAAGCCAGTTTTTTCATCTTCCCCCAGAGCGGGTTCTGAGTATCTCTGTGCTTGCTGCACAGGAGCCTTAGACAGCTGCACCTCCTCAGAAGGGAAAGCAGCCCTGCAAATGGCCACCTTTGCCCTGCGTTGTAACTCTGATGGCTATCACTGCTGATGGCCTAAGGAGGACCAGGCCACATGTCTTTTGGGGCACACGGGGAAGAAGATGGATGGTTGTCTGTGAATGACTGGACAATACCGAGCGCCTCACATCTGACTTCACATGCTGGCACTCTGCCGTGGGCTTTACAGCTTAGTTTCACAGAATCACAGGAGAGCTGGATAAGCAATCAACTTCGACTGACTGTCTTCTGAGTTCTTCTTTGCTTGTTTTGTTTTTCAAGGCAGGGTTTCTCTGTGTGTAGTCCTGGATGGCCTTGAACTCACAGAGATCCGCCAGCTTCTGCCTCCGGAATGCTGGGATTAAAGGTGTGTGCCACAACTTGTTCTAAATTCTTTACGTGTGTTGCAATACCAGTAATCCACACAGAGCTCCGTGAAATAGGTGCTGTTAGCCCCACAGCAAGAGGCAGAGTTTAAGTGACTTAAGAACAGTCTTTGAGAGACTAGACTTGATAGACTTGACTCGAGCCTCCCTCCAGCCTCGGTATTGAGGACTTAGCCCAGGGCCTCAGGTATCCCTCACCCCCACCCGGGTACTCTACACCCACCAAGATCGTTGGCTTCTTTTAAATTTAAATTTTGAGAGTCTAGCTAAATCAGCCAGACTGGCAGACCTTGAACTTGCAATTCTCCTGCTTCATTTCCTCCCCCTCCCCCCTTTGGGGAATTGCCAGCCAGGCCCAGACTGATTTAAACTTAAGTGGGCAAAGCTAGTTAGTGAGAATACTTGGAGGGCAGACTAGTACCAACACTCCCGCGGTCAGGTTCTTCACATCACACAATCAAGTTCAAAATGGTAGGGGTTGAGATCTCAGCGCAGGCTCCACGCACTTCTCTTTCCCATCCGCACCACTGCTCCTTCCTCGCTCGGAAGATGAACAGTCCTGCAGACGTGGCCGGAAGGCAGTTATATAAAGGAGCCTCACTGATCCACGGTACGGGCTTTTGGTGCACGGCTGGCTGGCTGGGTTAGCGCTCTCATTTCTTCCTCAAACATACCTTAGGCACTCCTATGTGCACAATACTGTTCGCACACCGGTGTGTACTCATCCGGAGAGCAGCAATTCTGAGGCTTCCTGGAAACCCTTGGCAGGAGAGTGTCGGTTTCCTTGGGAGGCCCTCTCTCTTTCTTCTCTGGAATTGTTCTATCCCTCAAGGTGGCTGGAGCCGCAAGTTTCCTTCCCTGGAGGTCAAGTAAACTTGAGAACAAAGTGAGAAGCCTCGAGCAGAACCGCCTGGAGGGACGCGACAGGAACTTGGGAAGCGCTCGGGATTCAGTCTCCCAGGCCTTCTAGAATTTAGGCTGACTTCGTAGATAGAGAAGAGATAATAGAATTTATAGAGCCTGGAGTTCCTCGCCCTTCAGTCACAAAGATCCCAGGCTCCAGTCCTCAATCCTAGAAGGCTCCTATGCAAAAAAGACCTTTTGGGATGACTGCCTACATTGTCCTCTGACAATGCAAACGTGACAGCTGCCTCTCCAACAATCGTTCCGCCTCCGTTCGGCGGAGTTCGTGCCACACAGGCATCTCCTGCGCTATAGTTATGCAACCTCACTCGCAGCGGGAGTTATTTCCTGTGCTGCTGGATGCGCCAGATTCATGTAACCCGCCTACCCCGGGCTTCAATGGAAGCCGTTCTCCATTAACAAGCACTCGGGCTTTCAGAGATGAATGCCTTGCATTGCATGCTGTTTGCGCAGCGAGAATCGGGCCGCGAGGTATTGAAATCAACTCTTTCTACACACACACACACACACACACACACACACACACACACTCATAGTCTTTCTTTTTTTCTGTGCAAGCAGCAAGGGGACTGCAGCAATGCAACTAGAGGGACAGCAGGAGGAGCTCGCTTTGCAGTCCCGGCCTGTAACCCCCACTAACTAGAGATGAACTCATGCCAGTTCCATTCTTTGCAAGGAAAACACAACACACGCGCGCGCGTGCACGCGCACTGAGCAGAACGGAGTGGCCTTCGTATTTCTTCCCCGAACACCCGGCGAAATGCCGCCTGCTTCCACAGACAACCTGGATATTCCAGGCCGAGTAACGGGGAGTTGCGCGTCGCAACAATGCCAGTCCCGGAGCAGCTCTGCTCGGAGCTCCCACCCCCGCCCCCTTTCGCGGCGTGCCAAGAGTTTGGAGCGCGCGCACGCACACGCGCGCGGTGCAGCGGTATATCCCTCCGCCGCCCTCCTCGCCCCGCTCCCTCTGCTCGACGATTTGGGAAGCGAGGGGAGGAGGGAACTACTTTTTGGAAACTTGTTATGCTGCCCACGATCTCGACTGCAGTGATTCGCCTGCCGGCCGTGGCTTTTAGGTCTCTCCCCTCCCGCCCCGCCACCTCGCCGGAGGCCCCGCGCCGCCCGCTCGCAGCCGCGCCCCACGTCCGCCTTCCCGCCGGCTCCCGCGCGAGCCCCGCCGCCCCAGAAGTCGCGAGGGACTATTTCGCCTGCC
>NW_004949096.1:21131005-21140661 GCF_000317375.1 Microtus ochrogaster | reverse complement strand
CCGCCGCCGCCTGCCGCCCCTCGGTGCCGCCGCTACCGCTGCTTCCCCGCCTGCTGTTGCTCCTCCATCTCCTGTGCGGATCACGGTGAGGGAAAAATGAGCGAGGAGACGGCGACTTCTGACAACGAGTAAGCGAGCCCTGGCTTGGGTGAACCCCGCGGGCAGCCCCCTCCCCCAGCCCGTCCGACCCGGGAGGTGATAGATGCCCGGTGTGTCGGGCCGGGCTCTTTAGTGGCAGCACCCCCTTTCCAGCTTTGCGTTCGCCTCCCTGCTTGGGGGAAAGGCTCTCGAGTGCCGAGCAGAGGCGTTGTAGCCATCGGACGTCCCCGAGTCCTGTAGGTGGCTCAAAGTGGAGTAGAAACTACCCTTTGCCTGCCCTTCGCTCCGGCACCCCCCCCCCCATACCTTGACCATCCAGCCATCCTCCCTTCTCAGCTCTTTCGCTCGGAAACTAATGTGTGGGCGCACCTCCTGCCGCAAACTGCTCTTGAATCCTAATTCGATGACTCAATGACTCTTAAATGCCGATTAAGCCCTCGCCCCCTGCCCCACTTTTTAAACTTCTGACCTATACTATTCTAGTTTTAAAAAAATGGTTAAGGAAACATTTTAAGAATTAAAGAGGATTAAGGACACCTGGAGTGTGGGCGATGTTGAGCTTTTTTTTTTTAACCTTTACGAATATTGAACCCGTCTTCATCAAGAACAATTGAGAATTTTGAGTGCTAGTGTCTGGCTTTCGTCTGCGATAAAGCCCCATTTACATTGCCGAACGCGTTGGTGACTTCATCTCGAGCATTCCATGACTTTACGTTTTTTGCTTATTTGGACTGTCCTTATGTTTTCGAAACGAAGCGCTGTGCCTCTTAAATATTTTGCTTTAACCTAGCAGCCACTTGGAGGAATAATGGTGCGGCAAGATTTTCCTGTTGAGCAGAGAGTTAATTTGGGGCAGAATATTGGCGTCTGTTGTTCTTGTAATTGAGTTCAAGTTCTGTTTGTTTCTGGAGGGTTATGAAGAGTTAAATGAGAATGCATTCCTTTAAATAAAGTACATTCCTCAAGTCAGACCTCCTCGAGAAGGCTTTAGAGGCCAGTGCCGAAGCCCGCTTAACGTAAACTAGCTAGAAAAATGCCAAGCTGCGTTCTCCCCCCCTCTTCGAAAAGCACAGACTGAGGAGCGGGTGTGGAAGGCGGTGGATTGCTGCAGTCAGTGCAGTCTAGAAGCAGAAGTGGCCGCCATGTTCTCTTTTTGTGAATCGCCCTCATTTGCATAGCACACTTCATTCATAAAAAAAAAAAAAATTAAACATCCATCACCTTGGACAACTTGAAAGGGTTTCCTAAGAAAAACATTCGAAGCTTGTTTCTCTTTATGTAGATTTTTGAGTTCAGGAAGTGAGGAGATTAGAAGTTTTAGATTAAATTTTAGAACAGACGCACACACAAACAACTACCCCAGTTCTCAGAATGTTGACACAGTTATGTGGGAAATATCAGTTCGGGGAGGTGCTGGGATCACGTGATCGCCTCCATTCATAAAATACCTGGCTGTCCATTCACAGTGCAGTACACTGTCACTGCCTTCCGCAGACTAGACCTATTTTGAGCGAGATCAAGACGCCTGTCTGAGATAGTACTGGGTTAGGAGAAAAACTGCGGAAATGCTGAAGGGAATGACGGGAACTTTTATTAGTATCTTGGAAGAAAGCAGCTGTGATAAAATCTTCAGATCTATTTTAGAGATGGGGAAAGATGTCTTACCAGTTTAGTAGTTTAGGGAGTAGCATTATTGCCTTGCTGCGAATGAAGAAGACATGCTGGGATGTGGACTAGTGCAGGCATGTAATAGATTGTTTCAAAACGGGCCTTTTTTGGGTACTGTAGTAAGTTGAAAGTGTAAGTGTGTGAGAGAGATCTCAGTGGGTGGAACCTTTGTTACACTAAAATGAAAAATATTTCTGATGGTTTTAATCCTCAAGATATTGATGTTTTGTAAGTAAAATATATTCAGCAATGATATTGATGTTTTGAAATAACAATTTGGAAATTATTCATCCAGATTTTTAAATTTGTTTTCAGAAATACATCCTGCCTTATTAATACATTGCTCCCCAGGAACTTTGTTGTATTAGTTTGGGTAGGAAAAGAGTAATCTATTTTAGCATGTATAATCCACTAAAAGGTTCTTCATAGGGCAAAAAAAATTTTTTTTTATGTTAGAAAATGGTAATCATTGCTGCTGACCTGACATTGTTTACTTGTGCCTTAGCTCAACCACAAAGTGGTTTTCTTGGAATGTTGATTTTAATCTGATCATTTGTATATCTCATCTTTAACTTAGGAGGTGAAGTTTTGAAATGGAAATTCATTAATTGTAATCATACATTATGAAGAAGCAAGAAATATAGCAACGCCCACAAGGACTTAGGTGTATAGTTTATGGGCCTGTATTATTTTTTCCTTTTTTCTTTAAACCATAGTTCATAGGGATTTAATTACAGTAGAATTTAAGACTTTATTTTTCTTTGTAACCTTTTAAAGAAGGTGAAAATTACCAATTCCTTAAAGTGTTAACTAACCTTTTAAAATTGGTAGTCATTGTGCTGAAATATATGCCTTTTAGAATGCTCTTCTGGAAAACATTATTTGAATTTTACAGGTCAGATGAGGAAATGAATGGGATGGGTGGGAGACTGTTTCCCATTCCTGTTTAAAAAATAAGGTGGCTCAACCGTTGAAGGCACTTTGCACCATTTAGCCTAGTGATCTGAGTTCTGGCACTTACATGGTGGAGCCTGCTTCCAGAAGTTGTCCTCTGACCTATATGTCACCTGTGTGCCCAATGCACTCACACTAATAAATGTAATAAAAGAATTTTTTAATCTGAGTTTTCAAAAGGCAGTAAATGTACTCTAGGGTAAACTGCTTTAAGCCTCGAGTAAAAGAGCTGCCACACATGATTTTATTTTCAAAGAATATTTCATTTTACAGAAATTGATACCCAGATACATGTTTTTCATTTGCAAAAACCGATAGTCCAGTAGATAAAGATGTGTACCATATTGTATATAATGAATTAGCCTTTTAAATAGAATTTTGAACACTTAAGGACATGTGATGTAATAGCTAAGGGCCTTTGTAACTTGTGTTGAGTGACTACCATACTACATGCCCTTTGCCAGTTGGGCCAAAGTACTTGGAGGGAGGAGTGAAGTAGCTGAAAAACCAAGAATTTTGTTTATTGTGCTTAAATAAGCCAGAACCACCTGCCATGTCAGTATACTAGGCTTTTTAATACCAAGTTGGGATTATAGTAATTTTAGAGGAGGTTAATTAGAATTGATGTAAGTCTGGGTTAGAGCCATTTCTCCTGCCAATGTACGTCACAGTAGGAGCATGTGAGTATATGAATTTTTCATTTGTTGTGTGTTTGTGTGTGTGTGTATCTATGCATACATTATATACATATATTTAGAAAGTATTCTAGAATCGAGTGGGAAGAAACATGGGGAAGCTGTGTGTCAGTTATTCAAGGAATGTATGTTTATGTAGATATTATGGATACATAATGTAAAATTTGCTTGGAGTTCAATTGAGCTCAATACTAGCTTACCTGTTTCAACTTTATTCCTCCTATTTGATGCAAAGCTTTCTGGTCTTGGGTTGTCTGTTTTAACCTATATGCTATCATGCTCAAAATAATTTTTCAAAAAAAAACTTGTGGAAACAATTTCACTCCAGGAGACTCAATTGTGCCATGCTCTCCAACATTCTGTCCTCCTGTGTTGTGTACTAGATCCATACTTAAGTTAGATTTTTAAGTCATAATGTAATCATTTACTCATTTCCATGTCTGTTATTGCCCCTTACTTTGAGTGTGTGTATTTGTGTGTGTGTGATTTTATACATTTGGGGTCATTTAATTTAATTAGAAAATAGACTGAGTGATTATGGGAAAATTATTGTTATCTTTTAAAGAAGATTTACCCTTTTATTTCCCAAGGCCAAAATTGACTTCCTTTTTGACATGTTAGATTTCCTCAAGTTCTAGAAATAATAGTTAGGACCTAAAACTATCCTAGATACTTCTGGAGTAATCATTGTGTTGGCCTCTGAGCTATTCACTCTATCAACAAAAAGATAGTCATTTATCTATCAGTTTCAAAGATTTGAAAGTTTCTTTTGAGGCTTTTACATGGTACCAAATAATGAGAAACTGGTTAGGGATAAAGAAGTTCATTGATGGGAAAAGGTAGAAATTATAGGCACCCTAATTGTATGCTGCTGCTGGTGACTGAGAAGAATCCAAGGAGAAAGACTGACAGCCTTGCTCTGATTAGGGTGATTTGAACTTGCCTAATAGATCTCACTAATTGTTGGGAACGTTCATACAGAGAGGTCTGCATTTTTTTTCCAACCTTCTAGAAGAGTTACATTTGGATTAAAACTGACAATTTGCAAAATAGTCTACCCACCCATGCAAAAACAAAAACCAGTTCAGAGATGAGTAATTTATTTGCTGTGCTACCATGAAATAACAAGGACTATAATATTTCATTATGTAACTGCGTGCATACTCCTTTACCTGTGAGTTTGATGATATTCATATATTGGATTTTTCACTTCCTGCCAAGCACTGTGAAAAATTCATTGTTTAAGAATTATGTAACATGTTTATATACACACTCACAGACACACACTCTGACCGAAGTGGAGTTTCATAGTGGATACTTATGACAGGTTAATATATGTAAGTAGTTTGCTATGTTTTAATTGTCTTTCTAGAAGGTCACATTTAGTGGCTACTGTATGTCCAATGTATGATATATTTTGATGTTTACCAATCTAATATTGTTGGAATGTGTTTGTTTTGGTTTTTCCTTTTTTGAACAATATTAAGTTTGACCTTGAATTTTTTTCTTCATCAGTATCTTTTTTCCTTGAGATAGTCAATTTTTAATATTAAATTACCATACACAAAAGAAAAAATATGAGATTACTTAGGCTTTGAAATGTCTGTCCGTTTGTCTTTGAGAATTATGTCAGTTTTAAAGCAGAGAGTGAAATTTTGTTCAGACTGTCTTAACGTGCTGGGTGGTAAAGTAGAAATGGTTTGTTTAGAAAAAACAAAAAATATGGTTTAGGGTATCTAGAACTTTTTTTTTAAATACTGCATTATAAATAGACTTAAAGTGATTATTCAAAAGTCATTTGCATATCTGTTTAACTTTAACTGTTTTATGCACTGTAGTATAACACAAAGAACATTAAACTTGAAATTGGGAGACATTTTTCTTGTGACTAGTTCTCTGGTCAAGGGTGAGTGATAGCCTCTCTGGGTCACAGTTGGTAACAGTTTGTGATTGAAGGAGTTTGAACTAAGCATTATGGGCCCTTTTTATGCTAATAATGTATGATTTGTTCTAATGATATCATTCTGCAGACATACTACTTCACTTGATTTTGCTATTTTTATTATATTACTTTTGACATGTTTAAGTAATTGTTGCCTGAGTATGGTAAAGTAAAAATGAATTTTGAATAAAAAGAGAAAAATAATTTTTGAACAACTGATCTATACATCGGAAAATTTTAAGCTGGGCTTACCAACCATTTTGTTGTCATTGGGAGATGAGGTCCCACTATATATTTCAGCTTCTTAGATTCAACGAATTTAAATACTCTCCTACATCCAGCTAGTTGGGGATTATAAAGAGATTAAGCATCCTACCCTGTTAACAGATTAGTTGGAAAGGTGAACAAAAAGCTACTGGGCTTCAGTGCCAACTTGAAGAGTTCCATAAGGAACACATTAACATTATGCTAGTCTCTAAGCTTTGCTTAATGACCAAGAATACACCAGAAAGTCATTCTCACTTGGTTGTTTATCAAAACATGTTAATCTAACACATTTATTTAGTTTCAGAAGTTAAAACGGGTAAAGTGTTGTATTATTCTCTGGCATTTGGATATTCTATGACCAGATTGGTGTATGTAACTATACCCTTAACAGTCTAGAACTAGTCTTTAGGTCTATGAAATTTGTGTTATGATAATTGGAATGAAAACAATTTTTTTTTTTTTTTTAAGAGAGAGGCTATGTCTCATATAGCCCTGGTTGGCCTCCAATTCACAGAGATCTGCCTGCCTTTGCCTCTAACAAGCAAAATAATACTAATGTATCATGAACGTTTTCATTCATGTTCTGGGCAAAGATCAAGGAAAGAGTGGGCAAATAAATACAGAACTGGTATTGGGAAGGACTAGTTCTGTATCATTTTTCCTTCATTAAACAACAACAACAACTCACCTGTCTGTAGAAAGTATTTTTCTAGGGCCTGTTAAAACTTTGAGGGGGCTGGAGAGATGGCTCAGAGGTTAAGACCATTGTGTGCTCTTCCAAAGGACCCGAGTTCGATTCCCAGCAACCACATGTTGGCTCACAACCATCTGTAATGAGGTCTGGTGTCCTCTTCTAGCCTGCAGGCAAATATGTAAACAGAATATTGTATCTATAATAAGTAGATATTTAAAAAAAAAAAAACCTCTGAATACATTGTGGAGGTACTGGTAGGTTTGATGCTATTCCCTATTTAGGTGGGAAGGGCCATCTTCCTGGCAGTTTATATCACTATAAAGGGATCAGAAGTTTACTTTCATGGGAGAAGTGAGCCTTTTCCGTTTCAGTTATTTCAAGAGGTAAACACTTGCTTTGTAAGCTGCGATCCAGCTAAGATTTCTTACTGGTGAGAAAGATTTGCTAACCAGAAGTTCACCCTTCTTGGTTTAATCTGTTAGAACTTCAATTGAACTAACCAAGAATTTGTCAGCTTATGAGTAAGCTGTCAATTTTGGTCATGAGAACTAGCAAAAAATTAATATATCATTAGTCCTGATACATAGCCTGCTATTCTGTGGTAATTTTAATTTGCTAATTCAGACATAACTTCCTTGGATATATAACTATATATTTGGTTTAGGAATTAATTTTAAGTTTATTGCTAAATTAAGGTATTGAATGAGCATAAATCTAGAACTTAAAATCAGGCTTGTTTGATTAACAACATCAACAACAGAACCCTAGGTAGAAGTCGAGAATATGTAACAAATAACATTTAATCAATGCATCAAACCAAAATACTGGTCAACTTTGCGTTTTAAAAAGAGAGTGAATGAAACAGGCTAACCTTTAACCACCCTTTGTTTTCCTTAGCAGTTTTTTTTCTAAGTCTTGATACTTCACAAAGGAGCAATCTGCTTTAGTGACAAACAATTTACTGATGAGACACACAAACTGTATTGCTTTGAGTCTGAACAACCTTTATAATGTGTGCTGTCTGTTCTCCAGTGCACATCAAAGGAAAGGATAGTTGGGTTTGTAATTACTGATTACCTTCATTTCAGTTCGTCCCATTCTTGTATTACTCTGTCTTAAATACATTTAGCTAATCAGGAAGTGTAAGGAAACCAATCCTAGCAAGTTGGTGACCTGCAGGTGGATCTCTAAGTTTGAGGCCAATGTGGTCTACATAGTGGGTTCCTGTCTTAAAAAAGGTAAAATGGATACTTTTAATTGACTTTGCTTTATGGGTAGAAGCAATTAATGTTGAAGAAAGATCTATTTTTTAAAAAAGCAAATGTAAAATCTTCAGACCTTTCATACACATAAGCTTCATGTGTATATAATTTTGTTTTTCTAGTGTAAATATAGTTATTGTTAATTTAGATTTTAATAAGAGGTCAAAAAGCAATAGAACTACTACTATTCGCTCATACTTAATAATGCACTTAATATAACGACTATTTTATATGCTTATGTTAATAGTTCTTTCTTACACCGTAATATACCATCATATTGTACCCAAAACTTACATAGCTATTTTCTCCTTAATGAATGGTAGATTCCCAACTCTTTACTATTAAAAATAACATTGTATGGTTGGTATACAGCTGGAATCCTAGTATTCAGAAGGCAGAGGCGAGAGGATTTTAAGTTGGCACAGCTTTGGCTGCATAGTAAATTCCAGGGCAGCATCTCTCTGCCTTTCTCTGTCCCCTTCCCTTCCATGGCACAGGCATGTGTATGTGAACATGCGCTTTTGTGTTTGTGTGATGTGTGTAGAGGCCAGAAAAGGATGTTTAGTGTTCTGCTCTAGCACTCTTCAAACTAGTCCTCGTATTTTCTCATTGAACCCATTGAAGCTGTCAGCCAGCAAGCAAGCTCCAGAGATACTCTCTGTCCTCCATAGTCCTGGGATTATAGATAATGTGGCTATACTGGCTTTTATGCAGTGCTAGGAATTTGAACTCAGATCCTCACATTTGCAGAGCAAGCACTCTGATTCCCCAGTCCTTTAGTTTATTTTCCCAGCACAATATTTTTATTGATTATTTGGGAATTTCACATAATGCATCCTGATCACACTCACTTCCCAGTCCTCCCATGTCCATCCATCTTGTTACTCTTGTGACCTCCAACAGAAGAAAGAAGAAGAAAAGAGAAAAAAAAATATGCCAAGTCTAATTTGTGTTGTCCTCATTGGAGCCTGGTCAGACTCCCAGTGACCAGTCCCTTAAAGAAAGCTGAGTCCTTCCCCACCCTCACTCCTGCCAGAAACCATCAAAGTTTGTGAAAGGGTGGTAATTGTCAAAGAACTTAAGTTTCTTTTAATGATAATATTTTTTCTGTTGATTGTTTTTTGAGTGAAATTAGTCTCCAAATGTCTTAGATTCATTTTGTATTTTTAGTACCATATGATTCTAAATACTCAATTAAATTATCACTAATATTTGAGGGATTGTTAGTTTATATAGGAGCCAGCCATGATAAGGTAAATATGAACAGATCACCCAAAGGAAGTTCTTTACTTTCAACCATTATCACCTGCCAGTGTAGGACTCAGTCATTCATAAGTTTAATAGAGGCCCTAGTCTCAGTAGTTTACCCTGAAGCAATACCTGGTTGCTGGAAGAACCTCAAACTGAGACTACCCAGGCACCACCCAAGAACAGACCATCCAAAGGAAATGCCTAACAGTCCAACCCTTGTAGATAGGATCACCTGTCAGCACACTCACCAGGACACCCTTAGACAAATGTCAGCCAATCAGGGGTCCTGAGCCTTAGAAACCCCTCACCCCCACATTTACTACTGCTGAGCTTGGGGCTCTCCATTTATTCCAATACGGAGAGACTGAGTTTGCAAACTTGCATAAAATAAAGGCTCTTTGCTTTTACAAACGGGACTCGATCTCCTTGTTGGCTTTTGGGGGACTTCATGGATTTGGGCATAACAGTATACAGAACTGGGGCTATAGCTCAGTGGTACAGTGCTTGAGAAAGACACAGATTTTGGCTTCATAGCAGCTACTTGTTCTAATAGATGCCATGGCTGTTAACTTTGCCCTTTTATAAAAGTGAGAAAACTGAGGCTTGGGGAAGTTTAGTCCCATAGTTGGTGAAAAAGGTCTCTGCTGGCAAAGCTGATGGCCTTAGGACAGAGGCAGGAGACTTTGGAATGTAGAGTGATTTCCTAGGGAGCTAATTTTTAATATCATAGTTTTACTAGCCATTTCTGAATTGAACAGAGATTTGTAGCATTTCAGTCTTTCATCACAGAAAAATATATTGATAACTGTACCATATTATTTATT
>NW_004949096.1:21100162-21130275 GCF_000317375.1 Microtus ochrogaster | reverse complement strand
ATGTATGCCCGCACGCCAGAGGAGGGCGCCAGATCTCATTACAGATGGTTGTGAGCCACCATGTGGTTGCTGGGAATTGAACTCAGGACCTCTGGAAGGGCAGCCAGTGCTCTTAACCACTGAGCCATCTCTCCAGCCTGCCAAAGGACAATTTGATTGGTAAGAAGGAAAAACCCTCTTGTGCCATTGGTTTGCCCTGGAATAGTTACTATTTATTGTGGGGTGTTTTGATTGGACTGTGACTCTCCAGATTGTCAATAAAATTTACCTTGAATTAGGGCAGAGCCAGCAACTAGCTGACCAGAATAAACCATAGAGAAGCCAGGAATTTGGAGAGAGAAGACCCATGGGAAGAAAAGGGCAGGGCTAGGGTTTGAACTTCTTTTTGGTTCTGGGATAAGAAAAGAGTCTCTTGCCGTTCTAGCAGGTTTTCACCACATCTGACTTCTGAATCTTTGTTGGTAAATAAAACCTACATATTGTGGTTCTGGGACCGGAAGCCCACTAGGCCTTGTACTGTGGTGTTGCAGACAATAATTAAAATATTAGTAGATGGATGTGCAATCACTAAGTTGACAGAAAAAACATCAACTGTTAAGTTTGGTTTCTGCTTGGGGAAACAAAAAAAGGGTTATTTAACATGAGAAGTGTTTTTTTTTTTTTGTTTTTTGTTTTTTATTGGTTGGATCTCCTGTTGTCCAGATACTTGAATTTCTCCTGTAGCAGTTTTTTTTTTTTGTTTTTTGTTTTTTATTGGTTGGATCTCCTGTTGTCCAGATACTTGAATTTCTCCTGTAGCAGGGAATGACTTTGAACGACTGTTCCTTCCCTCTCTGTCTTCTGAATGTTGGGATTATATAGATATGAGACATCACTCTTGGAGAGGTTCTAACTTTTTTTTTTTTTGGTTCCTGTCCTGGAACTAGCTCTTGTAGATCAGGCTGGTCTCGAACTCACAGAGATCCGCCTGCTTCTGCCTCACGAGTGCTGGGATTAAAGGCGTGCGCCACCACCGCCCTGCTGAGATTCTAACTTTTACAAATATTTTATTCTAAAGTAAGCCCCAGTAAATTTTATCACTTTGATTAGTAGCTAACATGGATCAAATCAGATGTTTTAGTATGTGAGACATGCATTGTCTAGTTTTATTCTTTACCAGAGCAGGTTATACTTAACCCTCAGTCCTTGTTAGGTGTTCAAAACTGGATTAATCATTTCTTGTTTCATACTGTTACTATTGGCACTTGTATAGACTTCTGCAGTCCTATTTTTTAAATATTTGATTAATAACTGTCTAGAATATGATCACCACCTAGCATATTTAAACATTTTTAACATGCTGTTTTAAATTCATTGGTATTGCCATGTAATACTCCTTTTGTTAACACACTGTGTTTTCTTTCCTGGGGCTATTTGAGTTGTTTCCAAATATTTACTGTCATGAATGTTTGTGTTCCTGGTACATATTTGCTAAGTGTTCTCTTGGGATAAATGTAGGAATATATTTGGATTATAAAGTTAGAGTGACTTTTGAAGTCTGAATCAATGTTCCCTCTAAAAACAACAAAAACTACCAAATTGTTCCTCCCCATAGTTCCAGTTTATTCTACTACTCTTTTGCTGTCTTGAATATCAGATAATGAATTTCAGTAAAATGCCCTAGAGTGTTTACATGTGCCAGATACTGAATTGAGTTAGTGAATTAATTTACATATTTAATGAATTTATTTACTGCAACAACCCTATGTTGTAGGTATAGTTAAGTCCATTTTGTAGATGAGGAAATTGAAGCCTGGTCAGGTAAGGCTGATAAATGATAGTTGGGATTTAGACTTGGTTAGGTCAGCAAGCAGACTCTGGTTCCCTTCCTGTTATATTTTCCCTTTCTCCAAATTACTGAAGTTATGTTTCCTAATCTCTTTGTCTTTTCACTTGCTTCCACTCATCCCTTGGCCTTTATGTATTTATGGTAGTGAGTGCTGGTGGTTCATTATGTTCATATAGTAGTAAGCATTGTCTGATATGTAATCTTTTGAAAACGTATTTTTAAAATCGCAGTTTCCCCAAATGATATAATGAGTAAGATTGCTCTGATGATTTCTAGCTCAGTGGTTTTAATTGTTTTGTAATTTGACTTAGTCTCCTGTTCATTACATCATTAGTTTCAAGATTTGTTTTACTTTGCCTTTTTTAATTATAAAGTTGTGAAACAGTTGAATAAGACTTACATTCTACTATATAATTTTATTTGCAGTTAATTACTTTCATGGACTATTTAGGTAACTGAAAAATCTGAAATGATTTACACACATATGCATTGTTCTATAGTTAAAAATTATAAAAGCCAACTTGGAGTCGACTTGAAATGCACTGACCCCCAGACAAGCTGTCTACACACCTGCAGCCGGACTGCTTCGTTAACATTCTTGGTTGTTCCTTTGAGGTTGAAGACGGTTGTCTGTATGATATTCTGGGTGCACAGTCGATAATTGCAAATTGTATTGTATTGCTTTGTCTCCTCTTTCTTCCCTTTTTAATTTTAATTTTTTATTTGCATGCCTGTGTATGGGTGCTCACTGAGGTTCAGAAGGAGGTGATCTCCTCTAGCTGGAATAACAGGTGAGCTGCCTGTTGACATGGGTGCTGGGAGCCAAACTCCAATCCTCTCCAAAAGCAGCAAGTAATCTTAATCACTGAACCGTCTCTTCAGCACCAGATTCTTGTTTGTTAATTTGTTATTTAAAGTAATTATTTCAAAATAATAAATGATGGTGTTAGAAGAATTTACTTTATTACTAAATGGCAAGGTGCTCGAACCCAGTAATAAATGATTATCTCTATGCTGTGTATGATAATCTAAATGTCAGTAACATTAAAGTATTCAGGTCATATAAAAAAAAGTTTAGGTCTTCTTCAGTAAGGAAGTATCCTTCAATTAAAAGCCATTATGTAAGTCCTCCATATCTTAGAGCTCACTAAATATTTCAGCACAGGAGACCCAAAGAGCTTAATCATTCATGGACATTAGAATGGTAGGCTGGCATGGTTGTATCAGGCAGACAGATGGAAATGAGGATGCTGTAGCACTTATTAGTCAGATCCAGTTCATCTTCCACATTGTTTACTGCTTCTAGGGTTGGCACAGTCATTATTGTGGATACTGAATGTGGTAACACAGCAAGCATTTATTGAGCATTATAAAATACTGGTGGAAGTAGAGGTGCTAACGTTTTTGACGTATACTATGTTCCAGGTGTACGTATTGGGGGTATGGAAGAATAGAGCCTGGGTCATTCTCTCAGACAATTCTTTTCAGTTATTAGAAATAAATACTAGCTCTTTGTACTGTAGGACTTGGATAATGATTTAACTCTGGGGGCAGTATATTTTCCCCCAAGATGAGAAAAAGTGTTGAAATAAAATCATTTATAAGAGACATTTTTTCATGTGCACTCACCTTTACATTTCTGAAGTCTTATGATTTATGTAGCTACAATCTTTGCTGACTGATTTATCTTGAAGTTCACACGGCAGGATAAATGTTATCTTGCTTAAGGGTTAAAGACTTAGTGTTGGTTACGGCTTAGAACAAAAGATCAAATGAGTACTGTGGAAGTAGTCTTTTTGCACCTTTGTATTTTATATGTTGTGGGTGAAACAGTATGAGTAATAGCTCAGGTATTTTACACACACACACACACACACACACACACACACACACACACTGGTACTTGTCTGGTACTCCTTCACTAGAAAGAGCTTTGAAGTGAATAATTTGTAATTATTGATATATGACAATATTAGCCCAGTTGGGCCAGCATTTAATGTAAAAGTAGAAGATGTGCTGCTCTAAAAGTTATGCTCCAGAAAGCTCCATCGATTGGGAGACAAAAGGTTATTTGAGGTGAAGAACAGGTTTGGCGTTGCAAACTCCTAATCATTGGCCATGAACAGTCTGAACTGTATTTACTTCTCCCTTTCCATTCAGATGGGTAAAAGGTGAAGGTAGACACATTGAAGAGATGAGGTAAATATACTCGTCTGCCGTTCTCTTGTCCATCTACGTATTCTTGAGAGTTGATTTTTTTTTGTTTGTTTTTATTTTTATTTTCTGAGACAGAGTTTCTCTGTAGTTTTGGAGCCTGTCCTGGAACTAGCTCTTTTTTTGTCTTTTTGAGACAGGATTTCTTTGTAGTTTTTGGAGGCTGTCCTGGAACTAGCTCTTGTAGATCAGGCTGACCTCGAACTCACAGAGATCTGCCTGCCTCTGCCTTCTGAGTACTGGGATTAAAGGCGTGCGCCACCACCGCCCAGCCTCGGGGGTTGAGGACAGAGCTGTTGTAAGATAGTTGGCATTTATTGGTAATTATAGCTACTCATATTGCTGTTTTGCTTCATAAAAGTCATATATTTTTGTATCTTATGTTCAGTGACAAAGCTAATACTTAAAAAACAATTTTTTCTCTCTTTAAATTTGGAATCCAAATACTCTTTGATCCCCTTGGCTTAGGCCTAGAATTCTAAGTTGACAGTGCAGTTTGTTCCCATAGACTTTAAGGTGTATTTGGGTAACCGCAGAGACCAAGTGTCTGCTTCTTGCAGCATCAGAATCTCAAAGTAGTTCTGTAAAGTTGGGAGAAAAGTATCTTTTTTGAAATATATTAGACCTTAAAAAGTAGGTATCAGTTTACAAAGAATATACACAAACCTTCAGTCAGTATCCCAAAATCTTGCATAGTCGAATGAAACAGTTAACACATAGATAATATTGTCCACTGCCACTATTTACTAATACTGTACAAGTTTCCCTAATTCAGGATGTAGTCCATGCTTTGTATACTTAGTCTCCTGTGATCGGAAATAGCTCTTTAATTTCTCTTTATATTTTGACACTGGCTGAAGAGTACTGGGCAGGTATTTGCAGAATGTTCCTTAACTCAAGGTATGCATTTTGGCCACAGTACCATGTTAGAGAGTTGTAGTAGTGCATTTAGTCAGGAGGTTGGTGAGACCAACTGAAAATTTGTCTAAGATGCTTGCCATGTTTCTTAACTTTTTAAAAAATGTTTCTTAACATTTTTTCTAATAAGCAGCTTCTGAGTAGATTTCTGTGGCCTAGAAAATACTGTTTTCTTGCACATATCTATCTACTACCTTATCATTTGTTGGTAATTCTTATCTTCACGATTACAGTGATGTTTGCCCATGATTTTTCTATGACCATGGTTTCTCTCACTTTTAGTAAGTTGGTATTTGGTAGAAGGGTGTCTCTTCTCATATACATACTTATATTAGTATGACTTTTGGCCCACTGTCCGTATTTTTATGCTTTTTTCCTGGACTTGGGTACTGGAAGCACCAGCGTGTTGACCCTTTGACAACTGTTCATTTTGGGGGACCTCCGTTGTGGTATCACAGATGTACTGGGCTTGGTGCACACTTTGCTTGTTCTCGCTTTGGAGTCACCATTTTTCTTAGGCGCACTGGTTCTTTTTATTGGAGATTTATTTGTATTTAAAAACTTTACCGGGGGCTGGAGAGATGGCTCAGTGATTAAGAGCATTGCCTGCTCTTCCAAAGGTCCTGAGTTCAACTCCTGGCAACCACATGGTGGCTCACAACCATCTATAATGAGGTCTGGTGCCCTCTTCTGGCCTGCAGACATACACACAGAATGTTTATTGTATACATAATAAGTAAATAAATATTTTAAAAAACCCCTTTCCAGCTGTGCTCATTAGCTTTGGAGTAAGGTCCGTAGTATTATTTAGCTTACACTACAGATGGAGAAAGCCATGCTGAAGTTAAAGAATTCCTCATAAAATCCAGATAAAGTAATAAGATTTGGGATATGAACTTAGACCTCCTCTGTTCAAAGATAGGGTTTGTTCTATTTAACTAACCACTTAGATATTGTATTCCTTCTTTTCATTTACTTTTCTGTCTTTTCATTTCCTTCCTTCCTTTCTTTTTTTTGGGTACAGTCTTGCTGTCTGACCCTGGCTATCTTGGAACTAACTACGTAGACCAGACTGATGTTGAACTCATAAGAGATCTATCTGCGTTCACTTCCCAAGTGTTGAGATGAAAGACCTGCTCCACCACTCCCAGCTTCACATTTGCTTTATTATTAATTTTGCTTTTCACCTTTTCTGGACACAATCTAATTAAAATATATCAAAATTTATTTGCTAATAATACAGCTTTTTCATATCAGAAAATAGCCACTGCAATTTTATACATATCTACATGCTTGCTATAAGTAAGGCATTGTGTTAGATATTAGTAGTTTTTTGGACTGTGCATGTACATGTTGGAGATACTGCTGAAAATTTTTTATTTACTATGCCATTTTCCTCTTAAGTATTTGTTTTTGTACAGGTGGGTGGTGTGATGATTGTTACTATTTTATTTTCTATGCTCCCTACTATTTTATTTTCTATGCTCTTAGGTAGCTTAGGATCTTTATGTAATGTGTAAATACAATACACTGCTAGACTTACTTTCATTTTTGCATTTACATATGCCCTATTTATTTAGTGTCCTGTCATTTCATAGGTGTTATAATATAGCCTTGTTAAATATTTGTAAGCGTTTTTTGTTTGTTGCTTAATTCTCACTGTTTATCCAATACTGTTTTAAATTTCAGTGATTTGTCAAAGATAGGACATTTCAGTAAAAGGTGCATTTAAATTTATTTTTACACCATCTGCTGTGAAGTACTAGCTCTGTTGTCAGACTTTCTGACTATCCCTTCTAAGGTTGAGTTTCTGTTTAAATATTTATTTATTTAGTTATATGGCTTGTACTTTTGATTTATTCTTTCTCAGCTTTTACTTGATTCAAAGAACAGTGGAGTTTATCATTAAATAATCTTTTCTCAGAATAACTTTTATGAGGCATTCTTCTGGCCAACATCTACAAAACTTTTTTGTTGTTACTTTTTGTAGTAGTAGGCTGATGCTTCCTGAGCTTTTTTGAGCACAATTGCTGATATTTTATAGTCTGTCTGCACACACAAGAAAGTATGCATAACATCTTTATTTGTGCTTCTATATTAAAAGAAGGAAATACATTATGCTTCTGGTAATAAATCATACAGAAAAATGCTTGATAGTAATTTTAAAATGAAATCCTGTATGAAGAGGGGTAAAGTACAACTGTATGGTTAAATTTAATCACTAGTAGTAAAACAGATCTGGAAACAAAAGTTCGTCTTTGTAATTAGAGAACTCTTAGGGAATTTTCATCTTGTGTATATCACAGATTAACATGTAAATGTATGCACCATCTATTTGTTTTTCACTATCTTAGTGAATCTTAATAAACCCAGTCTCCCGAGATCTTCTGTTGGTCAGAGCAGTTTTGATTCAAAGTAGCAATAATCAAGTCCAGCCCAGAGGAACCAGTCACAAAGCATGTGTCTTCACATAGATAGCACCAGAATGTTAGCTTTCTGTTGAAATTATTACTGGTGGTAGTAATTCATCATCACAAGTATAAATAATAAGTTCCTAGTGTAGAGTAACCTCTAAGTAACACATGCTAAACATACCAGGTAATTTACAGGTCCTTGCTCTTTCACAGAAGTGAGGAAATTTGGACTGGAAAAGGATTTTTATTAAATAGGACTGTCATAGTTAGGGTTTCTATGCCTATGATGAAACATTATGACCATAAACAACTTGGGGAGAAAAGAGTTTGTTTTGATTACATTTCCATTTTAAAGTACATCACTAAAGGAAGTCAGGGCAGGAACTCAAGGCGGAGCCAGGAACCTGGAGGCAGGAACTGATGCAGAGGTCATGGAGAAGTGGCTTACTCTCCATGGCTTGTTCATCTTGCTTTACTATAGCACCCAGAACCCTCTGGCACCCAGTGAGCTGGGCCCTCACAAATCAATCAAGAAATTGTCTGACAGACTTGCCTGCAGACCAGTCCTGTAGCAGCACTTTTTTTTTTTTCAATTTAGATGGCTTCTTCCCAGATGACCATATTTGGTGCCAAGTTGACCTAAAAACTAGCTAGTTCAAAGACCATATTATTTAAATAAATGACTATACTAAAGCTTGGGATTATAAGATACTTAGCTCAGCCGGGCGATGGTGGCGCACACCTTTAATCCCAGCACTCGGGAGGCTGAGACAGGCGGATCTCTGTGAGTTCGAGACCAGCCTGGTCTACAGAGCGAGTTCCAGGACAGGCTCCAAAGCCACAGAGAAACCCTGTCTCGAAAAAAAAAAAAAAAAAAAAAAAAAAGATACTTAGCTCAAACTATTATGGTTGTATTGTGTCTGCCTCTGTAGAAAGTTTGTCTTCATTACTGCCAGTTCAGTGTCCCCGCTGAAAAATGGCACCTCCCCCTCCCCAATAAAAGTGGTCACTTTTCTTTGGGGTCTTTCACCTTAAACTGCCTAGCCAATTTCTACCTTCCGTTTTCATGAATATGTTATCTGTGATGACCCTAAAATAATTTATTTTGGGGAAATCATCATCTCCTTTGTTTTTTGGGATAGATCATAGATACTAGTAGTCAGTCCTGGAAAATATGGTACCTATTCTTACATCCCTGCCATAGATCCATGATTCAGTCTTTTGTAAAAGCACTATTTCGGTGCTCCTGGTAGCTAGGTAGGATCTTGGCAAGAAGTAGAGTTCTCAAGTAGCAGGGAGTGAGATACTTTTGTGTTTTGAAGTTTTTAAACAGAAAAATGCAAAGATAATAAAACGTTTATATCCTTATTACCCAGGGACTCACTGTCCCCATCTTTGACCCAGTTTTTAATCTAAATGTCTTACTGTCTTTGTGGTAGTGATTACAACTGAGTTGGGCTGTCAAATCTATCTTTTCCAGAGACATGGAAGTGATGAAAATTACATGATTTCCTCTTGAGGGGTTATTTAGAATTTGGGGTTAGCAATGTGTCTACCCAGTTAGTCTGTGTGTAGACCTGCAAACTCCATTTCCCTCCCATAATCCAAAATGACTGTTGCCAAAACCAAATGATTTAGAATAATCCAATGCTAACTTTTTGTCTTACAAGTAAAGGATGCATTTGGATTGTGAATTTGTAACAGAAGCGGTGGTTTCCACTGGTAATGAAGCTACTCTGGGAGGTAGAGGAATGGATAGAGCTTATTTTGACAGCCAGGGAACCACTGGAACTCTGAACAGACACAGCATATTCTCATGTTTGAGAAACTCCTGTGTGTTCTTATAGGACAGACTTGTTATGACACTAGTTTCATCATTCATGCATTACATGTTCAAAAATGGATGATCAGAACATCCTTGGACTGAAAATTTAGTATTATAAAAACTAAAATTCACCTCTGGTCACTTTAAAGGTGTGGGCTGTATCAGTTTCCTCCTAGGTCACCTTGAAAATTTCAGACAGGGTCTTGTCTGGTCATACAAAAAAAAAAAAAACCCTTTTGAAGTAGATTTACAGTCATCTATGGATCTGAAACTATTTTTTCCTGGAAGGTTAAATGATTGTCTTGGAAAGTACTGGCCATAGCCTTCTAAGAAACTATATTGACTTTAATTTAGGGAGTGTAATAGAGAACCGATGATGTCCCAAAGAGAATGTGGTGAATTGTTTTAGAATGTGCCTACTCTATCATCTAACATCTTTATCTCAAATGTTATTAATTATTCTTTCCTGACACACACATAACAGTTATGGTAAGTCTAATCCATCAGTGTGATATTCAGAAAATAGATTAGATGAGGACAAGTTGTAGGAACTGGTCAGGTGGGGCTTTGAGGAAACTTAGTGAACGAGCTCCAAATAATAGGAGTCTCATGATGCTTTTTACTTGGTAAGCATGAATCACACTCTGTTCCTGGGCGTAAAAGTAGAATGAGCAGGTGAAAGTTTAAGGGAAAAGAGCAGACTTTTGTTCTATGTTAGAGACAAAAGCTAAGTTCCTAATGTAGTTTGTCTGAGGGTGGAATGGATTGTCTTAGGAACTCGGAAGTCACCATATTTTCCAAGTGAGAGAGAAAATTGATCATTTGATTTTTTTTTTCCCCCCAAAATGGAAGTACTGTGTTTTATGTCAAGTTGGTCTAGTTCTTTGAGGTTCCTTATAATTGCTTAGGGTCCAGGCTTTTAGCCTTCTATACTTAATGTGCTGCTCTGTTTCTTCAGTTTTTCACTCTCTGAAAAAATGTATGTTTGTATAAAAATGTAACAATGCTTAGCTTTAGAGAAATACTCCGCAGCTTGAGATTTATAAATGGAGAAAAAAATAATTGACCTTCATTAGTTATTTCTGACAAAGCAGTATGCATGTTTGGTTTGTGCCATAGAAATTGCCCACAGGCTTTTTTGTTTGTTTTTGATTTTGGAGGTGGGGAATGAGTTCACGTGTGCTGTAGAGGTTACAGTGTCCAGTGTCTTCCTTGACCACTCTCCACTTTATCACTGAGACAGGGTCTTTTGCTGAACCCCAAACTCACCCCTTCAGCTAGTCAGGTTAGCTAGGCAGCCAGTTTGTTCCAGGGATCCTGTCACTACCTCTGAAGTGTTGTGATTACAGATGTGCCCCAACCTCTGCCTGGCATTCACATGGGTACCTGGGATCCAAATTCTATTACTCTTGTTTGCAGGCTTGTGCAGCAAACGTTTAGCCATTGATGAGGCAGCAAGTATCAGTTCTTCATGTCGCTCAGGGGCAGGAGAAACAGAGCCTGTGCTTAGCATATGTGGGCCCAGGGTTCAAACTCACATGATTTTTTTTTTGTGTGCATGCTTTTTCTGTGGATAGAAAAACTTTTACTTATTTTAAGAAATCAACTTGGCATTTTTTAAATTGTCATAATATGGTGGGCGTCAGCATTACTGTATCCATAATGCTTCACAACGTATTAACACAATCTATAAATAGAACTAAGGAATGCGCTAAAAAATCCTTATGCAGATGTAGAAGCCATGATTAATATCCTTGATTCAATTCCAGTTTTGTTTGATATAAAAACTGCTGACTTAAATAGATAAATAGTAATAGAATGGTTTGAGTTCATGGGTCTTGAAGATACTCAGAATGAGTTATCTGTGTCTCTTGGTTGGTAGCTTTGGAAAATGTGTTCTGTATGCCTTTAGTGTAATCTTTGACTTATAAAGACCCCCGAAATGAAACGTTGATAGACTAAGTGAATGTTTTTTTCCCCCCAGTGATGGCTTTTTTTCCCACATGCCTTTCTCTTTCTGTGTAAGAACCATGGTTTGACGATATTCAAGTGCTTCACTGTAAAGGGAATCAATGAGGCTGATGAGGCTGATTTGAAGCCAGCATTGATCCTTGTTACAAAAGTTCTGGTAGCATCTAGTATATTCTGTGAACTTGGTGAGTAGCTGAACATTAAGGGGTTAATGAGACGTTCAAGGCAACTGTGAGAGTGATAAACACATGGAGATGAATGTCTGTGTGGTACAATCACATGTTTTGAGGTGGTGATGTTTGGGGGCCTGATTATGGAATTTTTTTTTCTATAGGTGCTATGTGCTTATACTTAACACTAGTAAAACTGCAGATAATAGAGAGTATCCACCCCTTCCAAAGATTACTTCCATAAATAAAGTCTCCTTTCTAGGCACATCTAATTAAGGCACAGAGCAGAACCAAGAGGTCAGGGATTTAAATTCTTGCTCCAGCTCTTATACAAGATGCGTAATTCTCAGAATTAAACATGTCTTAAACCCAGTTTCTCAAGCATAGTAGGTTACTGAAATCTTCAGTGCTGAATGGACAGTTTAATATTTTTAGAGCTCGGATTATTTTGTTTCTTTTTTTCCTGTTGTAAAAGAAGAAAATAAAAGTAACTTCTGTGTCTTTTGACTGCCATGACATGTTGTGACTCTTCCTTAGGAACAAGGAACTATCTCAAACTGAGATCATGATGTTTCTGGCTGTTTCAAAGACTACCTCCTCACCCTTACTGTGTCAGCTTGTAAACAGTTTGCCTCAGAGTAACACTTAGTCACAGATTTACTTGTAGTCTTTTGCTGATGAGCCTCTAGTAAGTTCCTTCCCTTCCTTCTTTATTAATTTGCAATTACCATAGCTTTATGCATAGTCTTGAGTATATCTGTTTTTCTTGAATTAATTATTAGATGTAAAATTTCTGGTTCTGAGGGGTGTATGTGTATATAGGTTTTAAATGATTTCTTTGGGAGTGGGTGGGGAAGTGGTGTTGCCAAACTATACTGAATGTAGGACACATAATATGTGTAGAAGAATAGATTGTACTGATCAACTATTATTTTTTAGTAGTTCAGTAGGTGAAAAAAGTCATCTTAATTGTAACTAATTTCTACTAGAGTGATTTTTTTTTTTTTAGTGAGGTTGAACACCAGTGACATTCTTCCTATAAATTGTCTTTTCTCTGCTTGTCCTCTGATACTGTTTTTGTTTGTTTTTTCTTTTGAGAAAGTCTGTGTGTCTCAGGCTAGCTTCAAACTCACACTGTAGCTGGTGCTGACCTTCAGCTGATCCTTCAGCTTCCAACTTCTGAGTTACGAAAATTTCTAATAATACATCATTTTAATTTTAGCTTCGAGTTAAGCCCTTTCTTCAGAAAGCTTGCTTTTTACTTTAACACTATTGAGCAGCCATTCTGTTTTCCACAGAGCTGATATTCCTTATTGCAGTCTCAGCTAAATACTTGAATACATTTATGTATTTTCTAGACTACATTTCTTTATCTATTTTTGTTGTTTTGTTTTAAAATGTATTGTTACTTTGATCCTTGGCATGAGAAATGTATTTAAACGTTTGGGTGGCATTTATGAGTCAGTGATATAAAAAAACATATCAATTACTGTGATGCATGTATATTACAGACTGTATATTGAAGAACCTCACTGTTTCATCTGGACCACAGTATTTTAAATACTGCATCTTTATTTTGCTTCTGCTGCCCAATAGACAGGTTCTGCTGCCCCTCTTCTGTGCTCTTTTTGAAACTATATGTTGCATGTACAGTAAAAACTCTCAAGGAAAAGTACTCTCTATTAAAATTAAAACCTACTTGTTTAGTGCTTATTCTCTACCAGACACTCTGAGTTTAAAAAGGGTCTGTGAGTTTTCACAAATTAATCAGTGCACTGTTGTACTATTAACTTAGCCCAGACAGCTGTTCCAAGACAGCTGCTGGAGTAGAGTATTCCTTTCTCCCTGCCTTACCAGAATGTACCTGCTTGTACCTCTCTCTTAGTGGTCCTTCTGGAATCTTATGTTTCCCTGCTGTAGAACATAGACGTAAGAGGTGTAACAGAACATGGCAGTGATGCACAGCAGTATGTTATAGTGCTGCTGATTGGGACAGGCAACATGGCTGAGTAGAGTGGAGGTGATTATACCATTAAGTCTTTGTTTAGAATTAACTTTACTGTGGAGGTTAGAGTCGCTTGAAAAATGTATGGAAGTACAACTTAGAGAGTGGAGCTTCAGAAGCACCCTGAGCAGCAGAGTATGCCTTTTTTTTTTTTTTTTGCCATTTGATTTTTCTGACCCATCTTTTTTTATATTTCTCAGCTGTGTTTCATTCACTTGGCTCCCTCCCCATTTTTTACTTTAATCTGCAAGACAGGTTTTCTTTTTTAAGTGTAAGTTTTACATTTCCCTACTCAAAAGATGTTTTTCTAGGTAAAGAGCAGCCTTATTTTGACCATGTGTTGTGCACTGGACTGTCTGTCTTATAGTATTATTTTCTCACCTGAGATATTTTCTTGCCTCCTGGTCTGTGTCTAAGATAATCTATCAGGAGAACCCTTTCCTCCTCTGTTAATATTCTACTCTTCCTTTGGCTCCTTGGATACAGAGCACCTGGTTCCTGGAAACACTGTAGTCTCTAAGCTTGGGGTTGTTGTTTTTTTTTTTTTTTCTGAATGACACAGATTGAGAAATTTCCATATTGAATGGCTTTTGCCTGGCCTATAAGAATGTAGCTGCTTGTACCTCTCTGTATTTAGAGGTCCTTCTGGAATCTTGTGCTTCCCTGCCATAGAAACCTAAAAAAGTTAACCTAAAAAGGGATGTTCCTGGGACTGGAGAGATGACTCAGTGGTTAAGGGTATTGGCCGCTCTTCCAGAGGACCCAGGTTCATTTCCCAGCACCCATGGCAGCTCGCAGCTGTCTAACTCCAGTTCCAGGGGATCTGACACCTTCACACCAGTGCATATAAAATAAATTTTAAAAATAAATTGTAAGAAAATGGGGGATGTTTCACCCTAGTAGCTGCTTTAGGAACGGAGGTTGAGTTATTAGTACAATAACATTGCATATTGAAATTTTCTCCTAGGACGAAACCCACAAAATATTTTACTGTCTTCATAGAGACTGATAGATACTATATGTTAATAAACTGAGAGGAAGGTTGGGACTTTCCATATTTCTCTGACCTTTTCAGTTATTACATCTTGAACATCTACTATTCCATATGATATTGTGTGAGATGTAGTTGAAAGGCCACTTTACATGAATCATTGGCCATGTTAATAGGAGAGGAACAAAAATATTTGTTAATAAATTAGATTATCTCAGTCATAAATATTAGAATGGCAAGGAGGTATCTTTTTTTTGGAGGACTCATTAGCTGATACTGAAGAAGCAAGCTTTCAATTAATTACATATTTTGGGGGTAATCAAGTGGAGACACCAGGGTGGAAGAAAGTTGTTAAGAAGTAGAGGGTGTTGTGTGGTGTGGTAGAATGGTCTGTATTCTGTCAATTATATTTTAAATAAAGGCTGATTGGCCAGTAGCCAGGCAAGAAGTATAGGTGGGACAGCCAAACAGGGAGTAGAGGCGGGTCAGTGAGAACAGGAGTATTCTGGGAAGAAGGAAGCTCTTTCTGCAGTTGTGAGCCCACCTCAGAAGAAGCAAGATGTGAGACTGCCTCGCTGAAAAAGGTACTGAGCCATGTGGCTAGCATAGACAAGAATAAGGGGCTAATGTAAGTTGTAAGAGTTAATAAGAAGTCTGAGCTAATGGGCCAATCAGTTTATAGTTAATGTAGACAGACCTCTGTGATTTCTTTGGGACTTAATGACTGCAGGAACCGGGCAGGACAGAAACCTCAGACAACAGTTGTGGTTGAAACACAGTGAGGGAGCATTGGGAGTAAGAAGGTAGACCCTCTTAATGAGTTTGCTGGGGTCTTTAAGTTTTGGATTCAATATTGAATGATTAAATATTCAATACTGAAATGACAAAAAGTCATTAGAACTAAATTTAGCTAAGTCATTAGGAGAGAGTGATAAGCTTTTTGTTTATATTGCTTATGGATTTTTGAAGTGTGCTACGTTTATGTAGTTTTTATTCTGTAGTTTTAGAAAAGGTAATTGAGCTGGACATGATGTGGCTGAGTTAGGTTACTGCTTCTTAGGCAGCTTGGCTCCTTAGTGAGTTCCAGATCATCCTGGGCTACAATATCAGACCTGGTCTCAAAAAACAAAACAAAACCTATAGCCAGGTTCATGCCAACATAAAAATGGCTGAAACATATATAACCCTACTGTGCTAAGGAATCATTACCTTAAGACAAACTGGAAAGTGAATTCAACTGGTTCACATTTAAGTGAGCCATCATTTAAAAAGCCAGGAGCTTTCACATAAGCAAGGTGTCCAGTTTCTCTAAATAGATCGAAACCTTCCCAAAACTGTGCCTGTGTTCCTACAAGGCCGCAGCTGGAGTGGAGTACTCATGAGATGGTTGGAGCCCCAGCCCTGAAGTGTTTCCAGCTCAGGTTTTTTGCTCATGTTAAGACCTGTGACACTGTTACAGGTGTGTAGGCCACTGAGAAAATTCACATGTTTTTTTATAATAGCTACTGTTTCTTTTTAAAAAGCAGACTCTAAAGTGGTTTGGATTAACCAAAAGATAGCAGAATCTGGACTTTATGTCCCTGTTACTGAAGAAATGAGCGCTCCACATTTATAGTGCCAGTTTATTACTGCTTCTGCATACAAATTATTCTTAAACATAGGATTCACTTCTGAATTTTAAACAAAACCATTATCTTTTTTTTTTTTTTTTCGAGAGACAGGGTTTCTCTGTGGCTTTGGAGCCTGTCCTGGAACTAGCTCTTGTAGACCAGGCTGGTCTCGAACTCACAGAGATCCACCTGCCTCTGCCTCCCGAGTGCTGGGATTAAAGGCGTGCGCCACCACTGCCCGGCAACAAAACCATTATCTTGACCTTAATTATATTTTAAATTATCCACTTCTTACTCCTATCACTGACTTTCACTTTTCAAAGGAGTATTTCTCACAAAAGTTGGCCTGACTCACAGTCTTTTTCACAGGCTTCTGATTTACTTCCAGAGCGCCCATTAAATACATAGAATAATTGCATTAAAGTAAAGTACCTCAAGACATTATTCTCCTTACATTATTAAAGTTTGCTATATTGTTAGTACTCTGAGGACAGGATTTATCTTATTTATCTTGGGTACTTGGTACTTAATGCCGTGTTTTGTGTGTGCATATGTGCATACATGTGTTGAGAGACTGGAGGGCAACATTCAGTGATTGGTTGAGAGACTGGAGGGCAACAGTGATTGGTTTCACTTTTTTTTTTTTTTTTGAGACAGAATCTCTTGCAGAACAGGGAGCTCACTCCAACTGAGCTATAGTGGCTGGTCACCAAGTCCCCATGTGAGCTTCCTATTTCTGCTTCTCCACTCCTGGGAGCACTGTTGCACACTGCTGTGCCCACCCAGTTACAAGGCTGCTGTGAATCCAAACTCAGGTCTTCTTACCTGTGTGGCAAGCACTTTACCAACTGAGCCTTAATGTATCATTTTATTTTTAAAAATTTAGTGAATTTAATTGTCTAATTGAAAAAAAAAACCAAACATTATGTGAATAGTCACTGCCACTCAGACTTTTGTTACTACTTTTGGATGCTTTTAGCACATCACCCATCCCTTTGTTGCTGCTTGGCTTTGTTGCTTTGGGCCTGTGGTGAGAGTAGCCCAACACAGAACAAAGTTGCTCACCTCCTAGGAGGAGGGGTGTAGCGTAGGAGAGGGTTTTCACCATCTTCCAATAGCACCCGCAGGCTGGTGGCCAAACCCTATAGAATGTGGCCTTTCAGAGACAGTTGTGATCCAAACTGTAATACCATGCTGGGTGCTTATTCTGGATTAGCAACTTCTCTTCACCCTGCTGGGCTCTCATAGGTTTGTGGTCTTGGAAATTATTTGATTCCTGTAGTTTTTGTCTCACCCTTTGTCTTCTGATGCTTATTCTGCCTGAGTTTTGTTGAAAGAATAGATACAAAGTTCTACCTTCTTGCTCGGTCTATACAGACACTGCTGTGTACCCAGGCTTTAGCATTGAAATAGTATCAGGACGCAAATAGCATCTTCCTAGCTGCCTTTCTATCTCTGTTTTCTGGTTATTCCAAGCTTTCTTGATTCTATTTTTTAGTGTAATTATTCTTAGAATTTAATCATATCCCCCAGCATTGAAGCCTGGAATAATTTTATTTTTTAATATATAAGGCCATCTACCAGTAAAATTCCTATTGAGCTGAATCCATTTCTTTTATTATTTAGATTATTCCACATTTCTTATCAAATCTGTGCCCATGTGGAGAGTGCCTTTCTTCTCTTTAGGATATCATCCTTTCCTCACTCTCAGGCCTTCTCATTAAAAGTCAAGGTTAACTCTTTAGGTGTGTTTGGTTCAGGAATTGGTAAATAAACCAAGACAGATAAATTAATTAGACAGCAGAATTCAGTTCTAGGATTTTTGAACACTGAGAAGAGATACTTTGTTGATACTGTAAGGATGTTTTGAACCTAAAGCTGATGAGGTGGTGGGCAGTGAAGAACCCTTAGCTAGAGTCAAATTTAAAATAAAGTTTAATTTATTTAAAAAATAAGTCCCTTTTCTTTGAAGTATTTTTGCTACACTTGAGACTCTAAATTGCTGAGGATGTGTGAAATTTCGCACTGGCATTTGTATACTGTATACATGAATACTTGGGTGTGTGTGTGTGTGTGTGTGTGTGTGAGTTAGTTGAAGAGAGTTCTCTGTAACTTCTTCACCAAAGGAATTCAGCAGCCCAGAACTCTGAAGAATGAGATAAAATGATTTACTTTTGTGTTTTGATAGAATATGTGAAAATGTAAATATACTTTCTTGATTGGATCTGAGAGGAAATTCAAAGATCTTTTGTGTGTGTGCTGGAGAATGAAACCCAGGAATGGTGGCTTAATAGGCACATGTCTTACCACTGGGATACTGAGGCTTACTTGAACTCTATCCTTTGACTTAGGTACACTTATGTGCTAATATACATATGAGAAAATAGAAGAGTTAATTTAAGGATATCTCACTGCAAGAAAAACTTCACTATTGTAGTCTACCAGGGAATGCTGGCAGAAGAGATTGTATTGTTAGTGCCCAATCTCTAAAAGAAAAGTGATCAGCCATTAATCTTTGTCCTTGGAAGGTTTGATTCAAAGGAATGTGTGCCCTAAATTTCCAATCTTAAAACTTACCTGTGCTAGCTCCCAGCTGGCCAAGTTTGTGAACTCTAGTTTGCTCTACTTTGAGATCCAAGATACATATTTGCTGTTATTTCTGAGTATTCTGTCAGTTTTCCTTCCCTCTTATTTTTGCCTCTTTTAGTAACTGGTTTTTTTAAAGCACCAATGATTTTATTAGATTTATAAGTCACCATGAAAACAAAAAGGGGACTGGCAAAATGGTCGAGTAGGTAAAGACATTTGATCTTGTACCTACATTGTGGAAGGAGAGACTGATCCCAGTAAAGTATTCTCTGACAGAAAGGCATGCACGGTAGCACAGGGAAGACATAAAGACACACATACATACAAATAAGTGAATAAATGGTAAGTATTAAAAATATTTTAGGGAGGGGGAGGGAAATGGGAGGCGGTGGCGGGGAGGAGGCAGAAATCTTAAATAAATAAATAAATATTTATTTAAATATTTTAAAATCTGTATGACATGCTGTTACTTATTGGTGTTTCTCAATACATCATATATAACAGTTTGTCATTAATTGATAGTGCATATAAGCAGGCAGTATCCATATTCTGAAAACTGGTATTAACAAAGTGAACTGCAATGAGGAAGTGTAAGGGGTACATATTTATCTAGTGGCTCTTCCATTCTAGATAGCAATAAACAGTTAAGCAAATCCATTCTTTATGGAAAATGACTTTGAATCATTTGGCTCAAATGTGACTGTCTAGACTGTTAGCTTTGTTATTAGGTGACATTTTGTTGATGAACAGCGTCGGGCTGGGAGGACTGACTGATTTACATGCTTGGTCATTCTTTCCTTGTCATGACTTGAAGCTGTCTGTGAGATTATAAACAGATATTTGGTTCCTCTGTAGAACTCAGCTTTTATCTACCTTTGCTTACAGGAGCCCATTTCATCCTTACTAAACTATAACTTAAGAACTAAAAGTACCAATAAATAAATAAAAAAGTACCTGGGTTTTCCCTTTCTTTTTGTGAGAACCCCAGTGTAGGTTGATGGTTTTTAATTTTGTTCAGCTGAAAACAATTAAGAGTGGATAGATGACATCACAGGAATTATAAAAACAGTAAAATAGATGTTAAATGCCTAAAGTTCTTATAAAAGAGAAGTCTTCATAGCCAACATGTGAGAATGTGCATGAATTTTTATATAGGAGAAAAGACTATTCTCTAGGAGAAAATACAAAGGTAAGAATATTTATGAATATTAGAATGCCTTCTTTCTCTATAGTGTCCCCTTACATTCAAAGACATCTTTTATTTTAGTGTATGTGTGTTTGTGTCTCATATGTACAGTAAACCAGAAGACAGACAAGTGGGTGCTGGGAATTAGACCCAGCTTCTTTAGAACAGCCAGTGCCCTTAACTGCTCAACCATCTCTCCAGTACCTATCCACTTACATTTTAAAATAAATTTCCAATATCGGACCTGTAATTACTAATTACAGAGCAGTTGTCAAAATTGACATAGTGACGTAGGCTGTTTGAACTTACTCATGTAGTTCAGGTTAGCCTTGATGCTAGGACCTGCCCCCCTCCTCTAGCTCCTTTTGGATTTGATGTTTGCTTAGTTACTGTACCCTACAGTTTTAACAAAGTTGATTCTGAGTACATTTTACTCAGCCTGTTGGTGTTGGAGCAGTGTACTCACCATTTCGGTGCTGCCCTGTTTAGTTATGTAACTTGAATTCTCGTTTTTTTGTTGGTTTTTATTGGACAGTGCTGCTGTAAGGACATTCAGTTTTCTGTGAAAATTAAATCGATTTATATTGCATTAAGAGGAAGGAGTGTTTAAAATTTCAGAGGTCCCACAGTCTCACAGTTTCTATTTCCAGACTAGTGTGGCCTCTTAAGAGGAAGTTTCTAAACTGCCTTCTGTGGATAAAATGCTGGCAGCATTATGTAACTGTCTGTATGCACAACACTGAGGAGTGCTAAATTCTGACTGAATTCTCATTTTGACTAAGTCACCTTGTAGGATCTACATGCCAGAGTCACTCTTGAAAGGTATTTATAGAAGAATTTTAGCCATTTTTATGTCTCCTTTATGTTTTTTATTTTATTACCCCCACCTTCACCTATTCAGGTATTTATTAAATGCCTGGAGGTACTTCTAAGACTTTCAGGTGTTGGGCATATTTAGGACACTGAGATGGTAGTTTTTATATTCTTTGTGAACATTCTCGGTTTTCCTCTTTGTTATTCTGTTATGAATCTGGGTCCTTGTCACTGACTTCATATCTTTCTTGTATCCCCAATTTGACTGCATTACTCTTAAGGCTGGCTGTTTACAGCCTGCTTCACCTGCCATTAAATGCCAAAATGTTATATGAACTCTGAGCATGCATATAGCTAAGTATTTGCCCCTAGATGAACCTAGAAAAGTATGTGTTTTTCATTTTTGCTAAATGAAGCTGTGTGTACAGAACCTTAGAGGGGTTCACAGTGTTTTCAGAAGTCCTAGCAATTAAATGGAACAGGTTTTGTTGTTCCATTCTGAGCAAAAGACATCTTCCAATGTTGAGAGTAAAAAACTTTCCTTTTCAGGATGATCCCCAAATCTCCTTGATCAGTGATCTATCACCAAATGCTTTTGCCACTGCTGCATGTAGCTAGAAAAGTATTGCTTCATCCTACCCATAAACCCACAATTGTCATTAATGTCTTTGGTAATACAGATTAATACTAAGTAATAATGGCTGAACAATATAATTTTTACTAAAGCTAGAAATGAGAATAGACTTGTGTGCCTTTTTCCTAGCTGGCAAGAAGGAATTTCTCAGATAGGTTTATTAACCTATGTTAGAAAAATGGAGTGGTGTCTGCCTTGTGCTTATTATTAACCACATTAGTCTACATCAGATGTCCACTATTTGAACTTGGATTCATATCCCACTTGGGAACATTTACAAAAATATTTCCCTCTCCTGCTTGTCTCTTCCTAGCTCCTCTCTTAGGAGACGTCTTACATCTTAGGTATCCCACAAGAGAGCATCAGCCTTTCTTTAGGCAAGACTTTGAGCTGCCCCTTTAATTTCCACAGAACTGTTACTTGGTTTCATGAGATATACCTGGCACCCACAGAAGGACCACTTGTTGTGTGTTCTAGAAAGGAGTGTGAAAAGACTGCAGTGTTGGAGCAAGTTAGTGAGACATAGGATGTTTTAAGTAGTAAATAGGTGGGAAACAGTTTCCAAGTTGACAGGATGTATGTGTTATGTAGGGTGGAGTAGGTTTGGGCATCATGGAAGAAAGAGAGCAGCTGAACTGCTGAGTGAGAGAATGTTTGTATTTTAAATTTTGATGGATATTCATAAATTTTCTTTTAAAACCTATCATACTAATTTGTATTTTCATATCTTCACTGTCTCTTGAGCTAGCAAATGTCTTGATATTTGGTCATCTCTAATTTGCATCCTTTTAATTATAACTAGATTCTTTTTTATTTTATGACCTGTGGGTATTATTCATAAACTTATTTTTTTCCCTTTGAGTTATCTTCCTTCCTTGTTTATTGAATTTTGGAGTTGTCTTTTTCTTGTTTTCTAAATTAAGTTCTTTGAAAATTTAATACTTGCCTTTTGTTTGTTTACTTGCTTGCTTGTTTGTATGATTTGTCGTAAAGAAAACTAATATATCTTTCATTTTTTTTCATTTTTCATTTCTCCCCTGTCTCCCAAAGGCTCTTAAACCTAACTAAACCTTGAAACCTAGCAACCCTGAAAGTGTGACTGCATTTAGCATTGCTGTGGAGAGCTTGTCTTGGATTACCTGAATGGGTCCAGTCTAAGCACATAGGTTCCTAAAAGTGGTAAACTTTCCCAGTGGTGTCACCGTGATCAGAGAGAAGTTACTTTAGGAAGATTCATATGAAAAAAAGAGTTCCTTGCTTTGAGGGGAGAAGGGGCTGAAGAATGTTACCAGCCTCTAGGAGCTGTTTCTCTGCTGGAGCCTCTTGAAAGGAGTACAGCATTGTGAATATGTTTTTTTTTTTTTTTTAACCCAAACTATGAACTTCCAAGTCACAGAGGTGTATAAATTTGTGTTATTTTAAACTACTTAGTTGGCATTTTTTTTATATTAATAGCAACAGTAGAATTGTGTGTATGTGTGTGTGTGTGTATTTACTTCCACCAGTTTGCTGCTTACTTTTGTTACTTTCTTACCTTGTTTATGGTGTTTTGTTGTATAGGAATGTATAATAGTCAAATCTGTCTTATTTTGATGCTCTTTAATGTTTTTTTATTTTACCCCGAATTCTAGTATTAATGATTAATGTTGGCTTCTCCTTGCCCCCACCCCCCCTTCTTTCTCCCTCTCATCATCTCTATGCTGGACCAACCTAGGTCTTGAGAATGTTAGGTTTGTAGCCAGAGATGAGTGTCAATTTTCTTTAATTGCTCTCTACCTTATTTTATGAGACAGGGTCTCTTCCTGATGAGTCTGGAGTCTGCTGATCCAGCTATCCTGGCTAGGCATCAAACTATAGGGATCTTGTCTCCATCTCCTCAGTGCGAGCATTACAGGTGCTTTATTGTGCCAGGCTTTTTACGTGGGTGCTAGACATGCAGACTCAAGTCATCATGTTTGGATGGCAAGTACTCTATGGACTCAACTGTCTTCCATGGTTCTTCTGTTTTTTGTTTTTTTTTTTTAAGGCAGGATCTTAGTATGTAGCCCAGGATGGCCTTGAGGTTATGACTGTTCTGTTGTATTCTTCAGATTTGAGATTATGGACATCACCTGCCAGTTTTTAATTGTGAACTCTGGAAAGCTGATGATATTGTCAATCAGAACTTTGGTTCATAAAATAGAGGTAATTCAACACCTCTATTCTTCAGATTAAAAAATGAATTCTTCTTTTTGAGGGCTTTCCAGATGCCTAACTTGGTTAGATATGTTTCCATTCTCTAAACAGTTAGTGACAGAATTAAAAAAGTGATTATTGATTCTTAGCTATAGTTAATAATGTTTAAAAGTTTTGAGAAGGGCACTGCCTCCTGGGTTTCTTCTACAAAACCATAGTGAATACAAAATGAAACATTTCCAGAATGCTCATACTGTTAACATAGAAAGTTAATTTAATCAGATCATTATAAGAACATTTATTAGCCATCCGAGTATGAGTATACACAGTGCTAAGCATTTCAAGTCATCTTCATTTATTTCTCATAATACTGTGATTATAGGCATTACCTTACCTTACCAGTTGATGGAGGAAGGTCATTGGTTAATTAAATAAAGAAGCTGCTTGCCCTGATAGGTTAAAACATAGGTGGGAGGAGTAAACAGAACAGAATGCTGGGAGGAAGAGGAAGTGAGGTCAGACTCGACAGCTCTCCTCTCTGGGGCAGATGCCTCAGAGAGACACGATGCTCCACTCTTGCAGGCAGAGGCTAGAGCTCTGCTCTCTGAGGCACACGCGATGAAGCTCCCACCCAGGATGGATGTAGGCTAGAATCTCCGTGGTAAGCCACCTTGTGGGCTACAGCAGATTATTAGAAATGGGTTAGTCCAGGTGCGAGAGTTAGCCTAGAAGAGGCTACATAGAAATGGGCCAAGCAGTGATTAAATGAATACAATTTGTGTGTTGTTATTTCGGGGCATAAGCTAGCAAGCGGCTGGGGTGCTAGGGATGCAGCCCCACTGCTCATATTACTACAACCAGTCAGGAAATCGTAATAGGGAGAGCATAAGGTTATCATAGTTAACTGGTGGCATTGCTTTAAAACTTGAGACATTTTTATTTCAAAATGTAGTTTTAAAAATTAGAATGTAGAACAGTTAAAAAAAATTAGATCTGGGTCTTTAATTCAATTCCATTGGTGAACAAAGAAGCCAGAAATACACATTGTACATAAGAAAACATCTTTAGCTGGTCAAAGTAGATAGCTATGTGAAGAATGTAAATAGATCCATATTTATTACCTTGCCCTAAACACATCTCCAAATGGCATCAAGGACTCAGCACAAGGCCATATACCCTGAATCTGATAGAGAAAATATGGGGAATAAAACTAGTTATCTGGGAAGAGCGTACCTCAGTTGCCCACATAAAATAGGCCTGTGGACATGGCTGTGGGACCTTTTTTTTTGGTTTGTAATTGAAGTGGAAGGGCCAAGCTGGTGAGTGGTAGGTACTATGCCTGGGCAAATAGTCCTGGGTTATATAAGAAGCAGCTTTGCTCATGGTCTCTGCTTCATTCCTGCCTTCAGGTTCCTGCCTTGAGTTCTTGCCTTGACGTCCCTCGATGACAGATGAGTCGGTTAACGTACCCCAAGTTTCTTTTGGTCAGTGTTTTTTTTTCACAGCAGCAGAAACCATACTAGAATACTCAGGCATAAAGAACATATAGGTATATGCATATAAACACTGCATATTATTTGAGTTCCCTTTAGTGTCTGTTACTCATTCTACTTTATGAGCAAATTAGTATCATGCCTATATACAATACTCTATGATTACATTCAGTCACACTCCACTACCCTCTTTTTCCTATCTCTCTCCTTGGTGACTGACCTCCTCTGGCCCCTTCCTACATTCTTGTCTCTGCATCCTCCGCTTTCCTGGTCTTTACTTGAGAGGGAAGCGCTTGTAGCTGTGTGCATAGTTGTGTCTGAAACAGGCCCCACCACATTTCTCCCATCTTTCACTTTTCTTAGTCCTTCCAGCTGCTGTTCTTTGCTATGTTTCCAGGACTTCAGTGGACATGACATACACGTACCATTTGGGGTGAGTATTTAGCAGCCACCTATTCTCAGAAATTTTGTGTTTCTGCTTTAAATATCACTAACTTCAGAAAGGATTCTCTAAGGCCAAGAGCTGCATTTGTCTATGTGTATAAATACAGATATTTAGAAGGTAGTTTATCTGTGAGTCCCTAAGGCAAAACAACAGGAGATTTCCTCATAGGCCTTTGACTTTACTATCCATAGATTTTGGAAAACCAGGAGGCCTGCCTGACTTGGTACTGAACACAATACTATTTGATATTTTGGATTGATGGTTACTACATGGGAATTGTTTCTTCTCCTTTAAACTTACTAGTGCAGAAGAGTAATTTGGACTTGGAATTTTCTCATCATACTTAGTACTTAATTTTTTTTTATTCAATTGGGAAAGTAACTATCATCGTTAGGATTAGTACAAGATTCTGAGAAAGACCAGACACAAATAAATCTCTCCCATGCTTACTGCATTTTGCATTCTGTTATTGTAGTCGCAAGCAATACTTAGCATAGTGTACAAGGCTTAATTATTGACTGTTGAGCCAAATGTTGTGGTATTTGCCTATAATTCCAGTATCCAGGAATTGAGACAGAAGGCCCTAAGTTTGAGGGAAACCTGGGCTACATAGTGAGATCTTGTCTTACTCCCCCTTCCCAAATAAAGGGGATATTAGTGATTTCTGTTTGTATGTCTTTTCTCGAGAGGCGCGAAGCCTCTACAGACAGGAGAGGGAACATAGTTTTTCTCTTTTGTTTATATACATGACATATAAGTAGTGTTGATTAGATGAATGAGTTGTAATGTGGTTCTCTTAGGATCTGCCTTAATATTTGGATGGTAAATGTGTGCCTGAAGTAAGCCATAATGAATACTCAAAAAAAAAGTACTTTGCCTTTGTAAACCTACATGAGGGGAACACACACACACACAGATAATTCTTGTACTGAATACACCTTATGGGATTCTAGGACTTTTTGATTCGTGGGGAAGAGGAGCAGTTAATTATCATTTGCTTTAGGAAAATGATCGTTTTCCTCTCCAGTACACAGATTACTTTCATATCTTCAAGATTTTCCCTCATGCTTTTGTATTCATTTCCTGTTGGTGCTGGGACAAATTACCAGAGATTCAGTGTCTTTAAGGTAATAGAAATGTGTTATATTGTTGCTTGGAGGCCAGAAATTTAACTGAAACTTTAAGTAAGCTCACATAAAGGTGTGAGCCGTTTGGTAGATTGTAGAAGAGGATAAAGTCAGAAGCAGAGAGGAAGGAAAAACTAGGAAAACAATTTATTTTACAAGTGTTCGGACAGTCAACCAAAGCATAAACCACAGATAGGCTGGATTAGAAATATTCTGAGCTAGACCTAAGAGAAGCCAGAGCAGTACAAGAAATTCTGTTTTGTGTAGCCATGGTTCTTACATTAATTGAAAAGTTGTGGTTAAAACTATGCTATCTCTAGAAAAGGAAGTACATACATGGTTAAATAGCTTTACAGTTCATTACAGGTGTGTGTGCTGTGTGTGTGAGGCAGAAGAGATGACTCAGTGACTAGGAGCTCCTAATACTATTTAAAAGTACAAAGAAACACAGTTTGGGAATTCTTTAAGTTCCTTCCAAGAGTTATATAAATGGGACGTTAAGAATTTCTGGTTTAACACTTGGGAAGGCAGGCCCTGCACTTCATCTGGGTATTATAGTGAAGCTGACCCTGTTGGTGGGGCACAAGTGAACCGGCCTGGAAAATATGGGAGATTTTGCCCGGCCCTTCATCATCTACCATACAGTGGCATGAGGGGGAGAAAGATTGTCGTCCGTCCCCCCCCCCCCCCACACACACCTGAGGCAGGTGGGAGAAGAGCTGGCCCCAAGGTCATAAGAGGGGGAGAGCTGCCTCTGCTCCTCACCAGAGCAGGCCTTGCACCTCTCTCCTGGGCAACACAATAGAGCCAACCCAGTTGGTGGCGATTTGTGTTAATCAGTCTCTAAGCTGGTGGGAGAACTGTCCGCACTGCTTGTCTCTCATGCAGTGGCATGGGCAGGGAAGAGATGGCCTCCCTTACCCCTCACCTCTTGCCACTTGTGACAGATGAGGAAGCCGACCCTCCAGCTGCAGCACTCAGGAAAGCGGGCCTGTTCTTACCTGGGCAGCACAGTAGAGCTGACCATATTGTTAGAGGAGGAAGTATGGGTAAGCTGGCCCTTAGGGTGTGAGAGATGGCTAGCTGACAACACCCCCTTGTCTGCCATGTGGTGTTGGGGGAGAGGGAAAGGTGCCCCCCACTTGGCACTGTCACCTGTGGTGGGTGAGCGAGCTGACCCTCTTCCTTACAAGTTGCAGCACTCAGAAAAGTCAACACTGCATCTCTCCAGGGCAGCACAGTAGAGCTGACCCTATTTAACAGGAGTGCTAGTGAACCTAGGGGGAGGGGGAGATCTGGCCCTGCCCCTCATCTGCCACATGGTGGTGTGGGTGGGGCATATCTCCACACCCTCCTCACCTCCCACCCCTGCGTGCACGCCTGCGGCAGTTAGGAAAGCTGCCCCTGAGGTTATAAAGAGTGAGAGAGCTGTCCCTGCCCCTCACCAGCTGCAGCACTCTGGGAGGGTGGCTCCCACACACCAGGGCAACACAGTAGAGTTGACCTTGAAGGCGTAGGTGTGGGAGTGCCAACCCTGAGGGTGTGAAAGCAGAACTGGCTCCATCCCTTGTTCATCTCTGCTAGGGGTAAACTAGCCAGGCCAATGCTGGAGAGCTTACCTTAGTGAAAATGGGAGAACTGGCAGGCTAACCAACCCTGCAATTACCCAGGCCCAGAACCAGGGTTATGAGTTGGCCCACCCAAACATCCACTCCATCTGTGATCTGTGGGTGCACATGAAAGGGCCCGGTCCTGCAGACTCAAAGCTTCAGGATCTCCATGACACAGGGCAAAAACAGGATATCCAAGAGGAGTCAGAATGAGGGCCCAGCATTGATAGTGTAGCAAAAACCAGAGAGCTCAAACCAGACCAATGACTGCAGTGAAAACTTGCAAGTAAAGATACATGGATAAAAGGGTTTACTGTGTGACTATTTTTTTCTCTTAAATTTTTTTATTTTTGGGGAGAGGGGAGGTTGCAAGGGCGAGGGCACATACGAAATGAATGGGACTGAGATGCATGGTGTGAAAGGCACAGTGAGTAAATAAATAAAAAGAAAGTTAAAAAATTTCTGATCTTAAAAAAATTTCTGGACTAAAGAGCAAGAAAATTTTAATAGATAACATCTAAGCCCTATTACTAGGTTAACAGTTCCCTGAAAAGTAAGTTTACAATAATCCTTTTAAAAAGATTTTTAAATATTAGTTGTATTTGTTTCTTAGGAGGTTTTGTACCATGGCATGGGAGTAGAGATCACAGGAGACCTTGGGGGAAATATGTTTTCATCTACCACATGGGTCTTGGGGATGAAACTAAGGTCATTCAAGCTTGATGGCAAGCATCTTTACCTATTGAACCATCTCACTAAACCCCCTAAAGTGGTAGATAGTGGACTTGAGTCCTGTTAGAGCATTGTGCTTTCTAAGCAGCAGATTCATCTCTTCAGCCCCTTTAGTATCTTAAGTAAATCATACTCTTACTATACATGTAGGGAAGAAGCAAAACTACACTACTGTTTCAGAAACGAAAATGAAACTACTGCAAGCCGATTACAGTTCTATAAGAGTCAGTGTTATGCCATAGTGCTTGGTAACAACTTTTTCTAGTTGCTTAGTTAACAGAGTATTATTTGCTGACAAGATAAAATACAGAGCTTTAATTTAACACAGTTAACTTTTACCTCTGTGCTAGTCATCTTTCCATTTTTGTGAAAAATACACAAGAAAAACAACTTTAAAGGAAGAAATCTTATTTTGACATAGAGTTTCAGAGATCTCAGTAGATGATCATTTGGCCCAGGAACTTTGGGTCCGTGGTAGAGTAGATCATATGCCAGAGAACTCATCATCTAACAGCTGCTTAACCTTGGACCAGGAAGCAAAAAGGGGAAGTCCCACTTAGAAAGTTTCAGCTCTGAAGAGCAGCATCAACTGAAGACCAAGTGTTTAACATAGAAGCTTTTAGGACCAGTGTTATTTTCTGGAGACCATAGGGTTTAAGGCAACATCTTAGAGGCAGAAAGCTGGACTGTTAGGAGACAAAAGTTTCCTATTTCTTGATCTAGGACTTCCTAGTCACCAGAACTAGGGGAAATAAATCTGTTCGTTTACAAATTGCATGGTCTTGTGTTATGCTCTAGTAGCTACTTCTACTATATGTGAATGAACAGTTGTTCAAATGAGAACAGAGATCAGAAGTTTAGGTACCATATTAGTTTTAAATTAAAAATAAAAACGAAGAGAATCCTTTAAGAACTCCTTCATTTACTTTAAAAGAATCTAGCCTCCAGAAGCTGTTAATAATGCAGCCTTTGTGTTCCTGGCCCTGAACAGTTCAAAGGGAAGATTGGCAGTAGACTGAAGAGCTGGGTACTGAAAGCGTAGGCACATAGTGGTTCCCTGTAAAGCCAGTGCCATCAGAGCTTCTGTAACTTAATGTTGACAAGCGATAGAAAGTCATCAGTGCCTGACTTTGAATAAGTAGAGGGGCAACCTTAGTTTTAAATGTTTTGCTGTCATACTTAAATACAGCATTTCCTGCAGATCAGGTACTGTTCGCTTATAATAAAGATGGGTGCTATTACTTCAAAGATTAGGCACAGAAGGTTTGATATCTTCCCAGAGGTCACAGACCTAGTTAGTATGTGACCACACCTAGATCCAAATTAAGGACATTTGACTAGAATCCACACCTCCCTCCCTCCC
>NW_004949096.1:21052162-21100062 GCF_000317375.1 Microtus ochrogaster | reverse complement strand
CCCCTTTCCTCCCTCCCTCTCCCCTCCCCCTCATTTTAAGACAGGGTCTTACTATGTAGCATTGGCTGGCATGGAACTTGCTATGTTGACTAGAATGTGTTGGAAGCCATTCCATTATACGAAGTTCAGTCTGCCTCTGCCTTCAGAATATTAGGGTTAAAAGTGTGTGCCATCATGGCCCACCAAAGCCACACTCTTAAATCACAGTGCAGGGCATTGTAATATACTTTGTTAAACAACTTGTGTCCAGAATATATAAAGAGCTTCTAAGGAAATAATTTAAAAAATGGTCAAGCAGGGGATGGTGACACATTCTTTTAATTTCAGCATTCAGAAGGCAGAGGCAGGTGGATCTCTGTGAGTTTTAGGGCAGCTTGCTCTACATAGTTCATTCCAGGCTGTTCAGGGCTACACAATGAGACCCTATCTTTGAAAATATTTAAAAAGAAGATAACCACATGACCAAATGAAATGCTGTTAGCTTTCATTAATCTTAAGAAAAATAAAGCAAAAAAAGACAAATAGCCCTATAATGTACACAGTACAGTAAGATTTAAAATATTGAAAACATCAGATATTAGGGATATAGAACACAAGCTGTCATTTTTTTTGATGGAATATATAATTACAACTACTTTGGAAAACAATTTGTAAACTTTTTATATAGCTAACCATGCAGCTGTCTTGTGACCTAATAATTGCATTTCTCAGTAATTAAGAGACATAAAAGCATTGCTAATAACAGACTTGTATAGTCCCTGTCAGCTACATAGTGAGTTCTAGGCCAGCCTGGGTTACATAGGACCGTTTCAAAAACAGGATTAAAGAAAAAGAGATCTGTATATGAGCTTGATCATAACTTAAAACTGAAATGATCCAAGTTCCTCTTAGTGTAAGAAAGAGAAATGGTTCACCTAGGAGACTCCAGTAAAATTTACAAAATAAACTTCTGATACACTTAATGTAGTGAGTTAAAAAAGTATAATGATAATACTACTTGCTTCAAAGTATATGAAGGCTTATCATGGGCCAAGCTGTCTGCAAATTATAAATAAAAACAAAGAGGGCACGGGGCTTCTTTGGTGTGGTAGAAGTATCTTAATTTCCATGATGGTTCTACATATCTTGTCCCTTTGGGCTTCTACAAGTTAAAGTGTAAATGAAATGAATTGTCATCAACAAGCATTTCTTTTTCACACTTTTGGAGGATGAGAAATTGAAGATTAAGTTGTCTGTTTGGGGTTTCTTTTCAAGACCATAGGTGGCTCCCTTCTAGCTGTGTCACCACATGGGAGGAAGAATGAGATAGCTTTGAGAGTTCGTTTTCTAAAGCTGATCAAATCACGGGGCTTTGCTTTCATGACCCAAACATTCCACTGCCTCATGCCTTCATCTTTGGGTTTAGATAGCAATGCATTCTGGAGGGACACAGACGCGTGTGCCGAGCTGCACATGTACACACCTATAGACTTAGGTGGTGCCTGTGTATTTAAAGTGGATGCATGCTACTGTGTATGAAGTTACCTCAATAAAAAATAAAGATTTGCATGGGAGGGCTTGAAGGGAGTAAAGGGAAGAAGGGAATTATGTAATTAGATTTTATAATTTTTAAAAATTAGAAAAATAATGAACAATAGAAGCTAGGGAAGAACTTTTGGACAAGTGCAGTACTATATGAACAGCTTAGAGCATGCAGAGATACATTAAAAGGTACAGAACTGTTGTGTAGACCTTCAGCTTAAAATTAGCCCCAGATCTTAAGTTGTATCCAGTATACTTTTCTAAGCTTGCATGGTTCATTATGCAGACTTAGAGATTATTCATTAATAATTAGTAAAAGTTTTAAAACTGAGTAAGGGCTTAAATGTCAGTTGTATAGGACACTTAATGCATTAAGTGACTATCCTGGGTTTTAATGTCAAAAGTCATTCATTTGGGGAGAGCATTATGAAATGGAACTAGTCTCTTAAGAGTAGAATGGAGCAAAATGAAGACATGGAAGGTTTCCACAGATATATTGGATTGATGACTAAACAGAATATTTATCCCTCTATGATTTATAAAAATGATGTAGGCTCCCCATTCATTGGTAGAAGATTTTAAAAATGGGCTTCTAAGTCTAAGCATGCTTATTTTAACATTTTGTTTATAATGTATCCCAGAAAAGTTGGGGGTTTAGAAACAATTAAATGAACTAAAATAAATACAGCAATATTTTGTCCTTGTAATGTTGCAGCAAATGAATTAAATATAGGCAAGGTGACAAATTCTCTTTTGGATCTATGATCACATATACAACGTGATCCAGATATGGTCTATCTACCAAAATGATGAATTAAAATAGTCCTGAAGTCTTATTATGAGTTGAACCTTTAAAATAAAGAACAACCTTCTGTTTGTGGGTTTCCCCCTTTCAGTTAGTTTTTTCCCCCTATGGCTTATTATGGAAGTAAATAATAAACATGCTACTTGCTACATAGCAGTTACTGTGGTATCTGGCTTCTCAAACAAAACATGCTGGCTTTCTTGTTGTTTATGGCAAAACTAATTCCTGATCTTTGTGTCTGTTTTAGTAATAGTTATGCACGAGTGCGAGCTGTGGTGATGACCAGAGATGACTCAAGTGGTGGATGGCTACCACTCGGAGGGAGCGGACTGAGCATCGTCACTGTCTTCAGAGTCCCCCATCAGGAAGAGAATGGCTGTGCAGACTTCTTTATTCGTGGAGAGAGACTCAGGGACAAAATGGTAATGATTAATAGAGCTATTGATGTAATTTTAGGATACTTTCTGAAGAAATGAATTATCTGTTTAAAATTTTGGTATATCACTTATGTCAGAGTTAATTTTGCCTGTGACTCAATGTTTATTTCTTGGGAGTTGTTTTTATGTTTATGTTAAAGACAATATGCACCTCTGTCTGTCTGGATCTGACAGTTAATGTACACATCTTGCGTGGGGCTGCTGCTTTACTGTATAGATTAACTCCAGAATGTTCATGAATAGCTCTTCATCCTTCCCCACTTTGGGCCAAGGATCAGCAATCTCTAGTCTGAAGGACAGATTCAGGCATGCCACCTGTTCTTTTTATTTGTTTTTTATTTCAGACCATGAGCTGATGATGTTTTCTTGTCGGAGGGTGGGGTAGGGTGTTGTTTTAAACATTTTCAATGGAGCTCATGATGGTGGCTCATACCTGTAACCTCAGTTGTTACCGAGGAGGATTATGTTTAAGGTCAGCCTGGAATACATAGTTCTATGCTATGCTGACCTACACAGTTAAAGACTTTATCTCAAAAATCAAGTGTTAGTAAAGTCAAAGAATCATAATTTTGTGACTTTAAAAATTAGGTGGAAGTCGGGCAGTGGTGGCGCACGCCTTTAATTCCAGCACTTGGGAGGCAGAGGCAGGCGGATCTCTGTGAGTTCGAGACCAGCCTGGTCTACAAGAGCTAGTTCCAGGACAGGTTCCAAAACCACAGAGAAACCCTGTCTCGAAAAACCAAAAAAAATAAAAAATAAATAAAAAAATAAAAAAAAAATTAGGTGGAATCAAATTTTAGCATCCATAAATAAATTCTTCATTTAAATTGTTTGCAGTATATATATGTTTTGCTTGCATATTTTTTGTTCATTACATGCATATCTGGTGCCTTCAAAGCCCAGAAAAGGGTGTTGGGTCCCCTGGAACTAGAGTTACAGGTGGTTTTGAGCTGCATGTGAGTGCTGGAAATGGAACTCTTTGTCCTCTGGAAAAGCAGTCAGTGCTCTTAAGTACTGTGCCATCTCTTCAGCCCTGTACAGAGTGTCTTGACTTTGGCTGAAGTCATTGATTATTGTAACTGTTCTTATGCTATAAAGGCAGTTGAGTAGCAGCAACAGAGGCCTTAAGTGTGTGGCCTATTAAAGAGAAACTTTGCTTACTTCTGCCTTAAACTCTTGGGATCTCAGGTTTTTTCTATTCCCCATAATTTTTTTTTTTTTTTATAAAAAGACATAAGATTACCTACTGGCCAGTCTGAATCTCAACAAAATTATTTTTCACCTTTGTGGATGTTTTCTTACATTAAAATATTTTAAAATGATAATCTAGTTCTTGACGTTAGTTGTCCTTTTTTAATTTCTGTGGACAGCTTATTCTCATTTTATCTGAGAACCAAAAACTACAGCGTATAAATTGAGTAACATTAGTGTCATTTGTGTGTCAAGGAAAGAGCAAATGCATAGAAGCAAAATAGAAATAGTGTTGAAAATTTCTTAAGATCCTTTAAAGTAACTAGAATTCATTTAAATTTGTTAGATGAGTTCATAAGCATATTTAGCCTTTGTTATTTCTGTCAGATGTTTGAGATGGAAATAATTCTTTTGTACAGGAACATTTTGAATGTTCTTTTTTTAGGCTGGGTTTTGGATTTCATAATTTTTTTTTACTGATGGATCATTTTAGTAACTTAGAAAGTTGCTAATCTTTGCTCAGATTTCTCCCATAGTTAGAATTATCCTATATCATCTTGAAATCCTCCCAAGACCACTGTTTTGTGGTTTTATAATCACTTCTTAATGGTACATATGACACAACGGATCACAGTTAACTAGAATATGTTTAGTTTTGAGGAAAACTCCAGTTAAATCAGAGGAAAATGGAATAAATTTAATGTGTCACCTTATAAAGTTTAAAAGTGGTTCTTTGCACACATAGAATGGTGTCTGCATATTTTAAACGTGGAGATGCTAAATAGTGACCATAATGATGTTGCAAGTAGTTTGTCCTAGAGTATAATGTTTCTAATTTGATATCTGAGTATGTTTAAAAATAAGTTGTAGGTTAGAAACTGTGTAAAGAGGAAGGATATAAAATGTTTCTTCATGAATGTTTGGTAATAAATATTTTTTTAAAAAAAATACAAGGCAAATGTGGAATAAAATTTGGAGGAGAAATATTTTTAAGTAAGAGCATATCAATAGGAAAAGACCTAAATATAAGATAGCGTTTACTTAACGTTAACTAAGGAACCCAAACAGTATAATTTGAAGTGAGGTTGGTTTGAGGTAGCTCAAGGTTGATGGAGACAGTGAGTGGTCAGTATGTAGCTCTTCCATACAACTGCAAAAAATGAGCCTGGGATTCAGAAGACAATCTTATTTTCAACAATAGGAAACGGAATGAGGAGAAAGGGAAAGAGAGGGAGAGCACACATATGCAAGGACAGAACTTCCTCCTGGGATAGAGGATCATCCATGATGGTTAGTGACTAAATGGGCTTTTCTGCTAGAAGTACTGACCTTGGGAATCAAAGCACCTGTTGTTTTACTTAACTATTGACTGTTTGTGATGCAGGGACAATAAGCAGATCAAATGTTGGCCTGGACGAGACATTGCATACAGTTGGAAGGTTGCAATGTTTGTTTCAGGGATTAGCTATAATGAAGCATTCTAGGTTGTGAGGACTTAGGCACAAAGATAGCAATAACTCATGGGTATGTCTTGAAAATATCAAAGTAGACAGTCTCAAGGCAAAGGAGACAGGAACATTGAAAACCAGATAATAAGCCTTCTAAGATGAGAGTGTCAATTCTATAACTTATTTGGTTTTAATTCTAGTGCTTCTATTTTCTCAAAGGCTCCCTGACTGCAAATCTGGAAATCCATAAAATTCTTTCCAGATTGATAATTGTTTTCTTTTAAAGGTTTTCCTAGTAAATAAACATTGTATATTAATAGTGTGATAAGTTGCTAGAAACTCTCCTATACTCTTTTGTGGACTGAATCTTAGCATTCAGTCCCTTTGATGAATTAAAGAAGTGAATTCTGCCGGGCGGTGGTGGCGCACGCCTTTAATCCCAGCACTCGGGAGGCAGAGGCAGGCTGATCTCTGTGAGTTCGAGACCAGCCTGGTCTACTTCCAGGACAGGCTCCAAAACCACAGAGAAACCCTGTCTCGAAAAACCAAAAAAAAAAAAAAAAAGAAGTGAAGTTCTTGTTTTTTAGACTCCTGAATGAACTTGCACCCTTTAAGAAAATAAATAATAGGAAAAGTTGCACATGGCCATGGCTGACCAAGACACATACAAAGGTGTATTTAAGAATGTTTACAAGAATTTAGAAACATTTACTTGATTTAAGAAAACCAGCCCCCTCCTTCCAAGTAATGAACAGAGCCTTGTTTTAACAGAAGACTGACTTCCAGCCTTTGATTTGTGATTACTTGTTATGCTTCCCAAAGGTTATACAGTGCAAGAGGAATTGTTTAGGGTGCTTTGAAAACAAGAACAAGGTTATAAAATAGCTACCAATGTAAACAGTGATTACAAATGTAATTTTGAAATGAAAAGAGGAAAGATGCTTGTTTTTAGTATGGGAAGTTGCTGAGGAGATCAAGGAATTATTTTTAGAATTAATGAGTAATTAGATTGTGGATAAACAATTTATAAATGCTAAAATTTCACTAAAAGTTTTTCATTTCTTCAACAACAATGGTATTTATAAAAGTGGGGTTTTTGTTTGTTTTGGGTTTTTTTTTTTTTTTTTGCCTTCTATTGAGGACCAAGACAAAATTAGAATATTTCCTGGGAAGAAGATAATTATACAACACCAGTCATTTTGACCCTGACCCCCTTTCTATGTTAGGGAATCTTAAAACTCTGTATTGAACTTAGTAAAAGTACAGAACAAGAATTTTCCTGCTAAATTTTCCCACGATACCTCTGAATTGCTTCACTGTCAAATGGCAGTACTGTAGGAGTGTGCTCCACTAAAATCTAAAGGACTTCACTAGCTTTTACTTAGGGTTTGGCCTCCTTGGCAGTCCTGTCTCCTGAAAGACACTGTTGTGTGAACTGGAGTATCACAGTTAGGAAGAGGGAGGAGTGGGAGTAGAGGTGTTGTGCTATTTCTGTGTGCTGCCCTCAGCAAATCACAGCTTCTGACTTCCACTTTCAGCACTGACCTTCACAATTGCTCCCCAAAGAAGCTCTTCCGCCTCTGGGCCTTCTCATTCTTCCTGAGGGCTCTTTGTTGTCTTGACATTGGTTCTCTTTCCTACAGGTTCTTCTGATATGGTTGATAGTCAGGGCTAATCTGTTCCACTTGGGGCTCTGTAGTTTTGTACTTAAATTTTATGTCTATTCAATTACTTTGCCTGTAATTTTCTCCTAAGCTCACTAAATTCCTCTGTCTTTAACATTTTTATTAATTTTTATCAGCAATGTTTTTTCCTATCATAAATTATTTTCTCATCCATTCTGTGCTAGGCAATAAGTTGGTAAATTTTTGTATCAACTATAAAAGCAACATCATACAGCATGCCCATTTAATAACTACATATTAAAGCTTAGAATATATTGAGATTATATTTGGGTTCTATTTCTTCTTTTCAAACCCTCCTTTGTACTCCCCACTCTCCTTCTGATTTGTAGCATTTTTTATCGGTTGCTATCGCATAAATATATATTCACATATACATGCTTATTCCTAAATATAACCTGTTGAATCCATATAATGTTACTTGTTTTAATTCTAAATTTTAAAGGTGAGTTGTCCTTCCATATAGCACATAATTTGTCAGCAGATGCTTGTGCCAAATTCAGTTAAAAGAATTGGTGTTGACAGAGGCTTCTGTCTGGCAGCCATTCAATCCTCAAAACACACAGAGGTCAACATTAATTATAAACTGGTTGGCCTATTAGCTCAGGCTTCTTAATAGCTCTTATAACTTATATTAACCCATAATTCTTATCTATGTTAGCCACTTGGCTTGGTACCTTTTATCAGTGAGGCATTCTCATCTTGCTGCCTCTGCATCTGGGTGGCAACTGCAGACTGAGTCTTTTCCCAGAATTCTCCTGTTCTTGTTGCTGGCCTCTATTTCCTGCCTGGCTACTGGCCAATCAGTGCTTTATTAAAGCAATATAACCCATAAATCTTTACAGGGTACAAGATCATTGTCCCATAGCAAATTGGGATTATGAAAATGAATTAAGAAATCTCAGTTCTCACAGTATAAACATTCTAATTAAAGTAAATATTAAACAACATGCTAGGTAGTGCTGGAAGAAATGGTGTAAGAAGTTTTTCTGTCAGGAACTTGAGTAATACTCAGAGTAGCCAATGACAGGTTGACTGAGAAGATTGGGTAACATTTGTGTGAAGATGATTTATATTTTAGTTTGTTTGTTGAGGTTTCCATATCTTGAGCATTCTTAAAGTAGAGTATAGTTATGGTGTTAGTTTTGGGTAGTATATTATATAAAATCTCAGACATTTTGGATTTGGTAAGTGGAATCAGAATATTTGTTAATAGTAGTCATTGATGTAAGGATGAACTGTGATATGTGACTTCTCCTGTTCAACCAGACTTTCTTACTTGATCTTTGTTGTCCTCCTCTGTATCTTTTTTACTTTGCCACAGAGAAGCCTCTTAATTTTATTGCCCAGTTTTACGTAGTTCTATTTTTTCAATAATTTTCCTACAGAGAATCTTATTTTCTTATGTCAGAAGAAAATGATCTGGCCTTACCATTTTGTCTCATCTATTTAGCTGTATCTTTCTCAAGGATAGACTATCAGGTATTTTCATGTTATTGCTTGAGTACCTATAGATTAGTTGAAGCAATGTATATTAAACTTCAGAATATGCCTACTCTTACAAGTATGAAACTAATGGCCCCAGGGTTAAGAGTTCTGGCTGCTCTTTCAGAGGACCCCACTTTGATGCCTAGAACCCACTTGGCAGACCTCAGCCATCTGTAATTCCAGTTCCAGAAGAAATCGTGCTCTTTTCCTGACCTTAATGCCCTAGGCATGAGCACAGAACATCGATAGACATTCATGCACATAAAATAAGTATTTAAAAAGTTTAATTAAAAAAAACACTGTAGAAAAGAAGGCTGTAAGTCCCCACATCCATTTTGTTGCCACAATCCAAAAGTAGAGTACTTTGAGGAAGTCAGCTGTGCTATGAATAAATGGAATTGGGACAAATACCCGCAGTGTTCAGCCAGTTCACCCTTACCTGTGCATTTCAGGGCCAGTCCACCAATGGCAGAAGTATCTTTGTGAACACTCGTAAGTTTGTGAGTTTCTTTCAAAAGTAGTTTTACAGCAGCTATTTCTTTAATGTGGCTGATGCCTCTTGAAGAGGAAAACCCCTGCCTCTTACCGTTACTGTTTGCTATGTTTTGGAGCCTTGTAATACTTGGTTCCTGAAAGTTAGGATTGGGAGCTAGCTAGTTACCCTTTTGGCTGCCTTTATTTCCTCTTTCAGACAGCTTCACCTTTTGTACTTTGACCTTCCCTTAGCCCGTGCTTCACATATCTTAAAATTCAATTTTCTGTTTTAAATGATGATCATCAGTCTGTTCATTACTCAATTTCTTTGGATTCTACTACACTGAACTGATTTATACTGGCATGGTGGGTCACACTTCTCAGTTAGGTTGGCTTCATCTTTCTCTTTAGTGCCCAATGCTAGTTCTTCATACTAGGTCTCCCATTCTGATGTGCTCTGTTTATTTTTTTGAATTGTAGGCTGTTTTCTTATTTCACTGTTTGTGGTACTGGATATTGAACTTAAGACCTTAGGCAAAAACTTTACTACTGAGCTATACTTCTGTTAAGGCTATTAAAGTTCTGTAGCCGTCTTGATTTCTGAATTAGAGTCCAAATTTTTAATTGAAATTATTGGTGCTGCATACTAGCTTTCTCTTACTTTTATTAGACTCTTTAATTATAACCTGGCTATCCACTTTTAGTTGACTGGTTAATTAATATCACTCCTGTCTGTATTTAATCATTTACTGTTGTCTTTTCATGTGCTTGGCTTCCTGTTCAGACTGCCATAATACAGTGTTGCTTGGATGGCTTATGTGTTTTGCAGTTGTGGGTGTCACAGAGTCAGATCAAGGATGTTGCCTGCTTATGTTTCTAATGAGGGCACTTCCTTGTCGGGAGACTCTTCAAGTCCTCTGGCCTAGGGAGGAATGCTGGTATCTCTTCCATCAATGGGGCACTTGCTTCATAACAATTTAGGCGCTGTGTGTCTAATCTCATTTGACGTTTGCCACTTCCTCACAGGCCCTGTCTTCAGAGAAAGCCACATTGGAGGTTAGAGCTGCAGCACAGGAATTTGCAGGGACTCAGTTAATTTACATGCAGCTTCCTGCTTAACTCTTAGTTGGTAGGTTTCTAGGCAAATGTACCTTCTTATATTATTATAACTGTGTAGAGAGAGTTTGGTGTTCGCTGGCACCAGTTGTCCTCATTAGTTATTACTTTCTTGTAGAATGTGTTTTGTATTTACTTTGAGAAGTATGAATAGTTTCTTTTTAAGCCATAGGGGAATATATTCATTTAATCTTTTTCAAATATACATAAAAATTGCCATCTTTCTACCATTCTTGGAGTCTTTTAAAGTTCTTCCTGTAATTTTTCTTTCTTAGATACTAAGTAGATCTTTCTGAATAACGTTAGGTATTATTAATAATTAAGGATCCCTGTTTTCTTTGTGAATGTATAGACTTTCTACTGTTGTACATAGAAGTATGATGTTGGCTGTTACCTGGAGAGATATCTTTTATTGTGGATGTAGCATTTTTGTCTTTCTCACGTGCCACCAGAATTTGGCATTAATTTTTATGAAATCTGGCTTAGAATGTGCCCATAGATATTTTAATTTTATTAAACTAAATTTAGATTATTAATATTATAAAAATAATTTAAAGAGATCCTGTATGTATTCTCTTAGTTTCACCAATGAGAGGTAACATTTTAAAAAGCTATATTATTATATTAGAATATTCATGCAGACAACTACCTTTTGATTTCTGTATTAACCTTAGACAATTTTTATTGTATTTAGATCTGTATAGTTTGATCACATAAATTAACATCTACAGGCACAGTACAAAGCAGCCAACGACTTCTCCTTCTTGTTATTTATAGCCACATACGTATCACTCTTAGCCTGGCAAGCACCGATTTGTTTGTTCTCTGGATCACTCCTATGATTTTTGTCATTTCCAAAGTGTTATAAAAGTGGAATTGTAAGTATGCAACCTTTTAGGATTGTCTGTTTTTTATTTAGTATAACTTGTTTTAAAAATCTTTTATTGTGCCGGGCAGTGGTGGCGCACGCCTTTAATCCCAGCACTCGGGAGGCAGAGGCAGGCGGATCTCTGGGAGTTCGAAGCCAGCCTGGTCTACAAGAGCTAGTTCCAGGACAGGCACCAAAGCTACAGAGAAACCCTGTCTCAAAAAAAAATCTTTTATTGTTAGTATTTTGTAATATAAGTATAGTTTTTTTAATATTAATCATTGACTAATGAAGAACTTCTACGTTGTTCTAGGGCCATTTCATTGATAAGGCTACTGTGAGCATTTGTATAAATTTTACTGTACATTTATTTGTGCACATAACTTTTCTTTTTCTAGGATAATCAAAATAGAGCTTGCTAGATTATGTGATAGTAATTTGTTTAATGATGTAAGAAGCTGCTAGACTTGTACTGAAAGTGGCTGTGCTGTAATACATTTGCTCAAGAGGTACCTAAATGTTCACGACATTCTTATTTAGCATTTCATGGGCTCACTTTTCAGTGTTGGTAATTAGGCATCTAACGAAAAGTCAAAGTCATTGTAGCTTTAATATGCATTTCCCTGGTAGCTAATTGTATCCTTCTTGGTGAGATATTTGTTGTCATTTGCCCATTTCCTCACTAGTATACTTTCTTTCTGTTGAGGCTCCAGTGCTAATTCTATTCTGGATGGTAGTTCTTGGTGGAACAATGTGCTGTGTACATGTTTTCTCCCAGTTGTAATTTTCTTTTTCATTCTTTAATAGGCTCTTATAGAGCTTTAAGTTTTGCTAAAGTTCATTTATCTATTTTTCTTTTAGTAGACTGCTGTTTTAATGTCAAATCCATAAACTGTTCTATTGTCTTATTTCTGACGCTATATTTTATAATTTGTCATACACATGTTATAGTTTTGTATTTTATATTTAAACCCATTTTAGACTAATTTTTAGTTACTATTAAAGTTAAGCTAAGATTCTCTGTCTTTGGGCTGAATGATTGTATTTCTCTGCGGCATTTGTTGAAAAGTTTGTCCTTCCTCCTTGAATCACCTTTCTGTCTTCCTTTAAGATGGTTCTGTAGGTTCTCTCTTGTTCTCCTACTTTGACAGTTTTCCTGCAGATGCTGTATCCCATGCTCCTGTACTGTGCATTAGCACAGATACCTAGAAGAGGGAGTCCTCCCACTGGGTTTTGTCTCTTCAAGATTGTTGTAGGTCCAGTCTTTTCCTTCTATAGAAAGTCGAAGTGCTGGTCTTGCCTCTGTCTGCAGGAAGACTATGGGGCCTTGGCAGGAATGCATTTATGATGAGTCATCTAATCTCTTTGTTTAGATCTCTAAATTCTTTTTTTTTTTAATATTTATTTATTATGTATACAATATTCTGTCTGTGTGCATGTCTGCAGGCCAGAAGAGGCCACCAGACCTCTTTACAGATGGTTGTGAGCCACCATGTGGTTGCCGGGAATTGAACTCAGGACCTTTGGAAGAGCAGGCAATGCTCTTAACCACTGAGCCATTTCTCCAGCCCTAGATCTCTAAATTCTTAAACTAAAAAAAAAGTGTATTTATTTTGTACTTTTGACATTATGTTCTTTTGTTTTCTGGTTTTCTTATCTGCCAAGATTTTTATGTTACAAACTCCTTTTAAATATTCTGCTTTGGTTACCCCACATAGGATCCATCCCCCCTGCTTCCTTCCCCCTCCTCACTCCTGTTCTCCTGAAACCTAGGTCATTATGTATGCAAAACTGTTCCCTCATGCACAGCCCACTACTCTCATATGTAGTTATTTCCTTGTCTGATTCTCATGCTGATTTCCTTGATTCATTAGCTGTTTAGAAGTAGAGAATCGAGTTATTTTTACTTTTTTATTCTAGAGAATACAGTGTGATTCTTTTGCCAAGATATATTTTATATTGTGAGTTAATTCATTTAAATGTTACACATCTTAGAGACCATCTTTCATGCATTTGTTTTCAATATGTGGGTCGCAGATGAAATTTAATGGTCTTGTCCAAATCGACTTTACCCTTCCTACTTTCTATTTTCTCACAGTTCAAGAAGCAGAGATCAGTGAATACTTCTAGTTGTCCACTCTCTTTCTCTATTATTTATATATAGTCTAAGATCCCCGCACAGGCCATGGCCCCATACACAGGGTAGACCTTCTCCCTCAATTAATGTAATCAAGATAATTCCTCACGCTTGCTCAGGGCCCATCTCCCATGTGAATCTGGATTCTTATAAAGTTGACAGTTAACACCACTCTGAATACCTTGTGTATTACCAAAGTAGACAGAACATGATAGATATGGGATGCCATCCAGCTGTTGTTGGGTGCAGGGCCCACAGACTTACAGTCACTGTACCACATTTCTCTCTCACCGTCTTTCATCATGCTTTGGGAGTGTGAGTGTTATGTTTCTGTTTGTTCCGTTTTTCATAACTCAGTATTGTTATTTTGGACACTTTACTAGAAGTAATCGTGCTCATTAACTCTGTGTATGGACTTGGAAGCACTGAGGACACACTTTTGGGCCTCTGAGAGTGTTTCCACAGAGGTGTAACTGAGGAGGAGGGAAAGAGAGACCCAGAATGTAGGCCACACCATCCTGTGGGCTGGGAGCCAGGCCGAATAAAAAAGGACCAAACAGCTCAAGTATTTGTCTCTCTTTATTTCCCTCCTGACTGGACTTGTGTTGTGTCACCATGTTTTCCTGCCTTGCTATGCCTTAACCTCTCAGACGGAGTCTGAAACAACCTTTCTTTCATCTACTGTCCTCGTGTCTTTTGTCACGGAAGTAAGAAAATTATAATAATTTTTCTAATAGACCATCCTTCTCCACTTTTGTTTAACTCTGCTTAATAGCAGAGACCTTGTTTTTCCTCTTCCTCTTTAATACTAGATTTTAATAAATTGGTGGTGGTAGAATTTTTTAAATTTCAGAGTGGAGTTGGTTCTTTTACTTTTTACTTTTTGGGGGTCTGCCACTAGGCTTCCAAATAAATACCCGGAGTCTTATTCTTAATTATGAATGCCAGACTTTAGCTTGGCTTGTTTCTCTCGACCTTTTGTTAATTTAAATTATCCTATCTACCTTTTGTTAATTTAAATTATCCTATCTACCTTTTGTTAATTTAAATTATCCTATCTACCTTTTGCCTCTGGGCTTTTACCTTTCTCTATTCTATTTGTCTTGTCTTTACTTCGTTCTCTGAGTCTGGCTGTGTGGCTGGCACCTGCTGTTCTTTCCTTCTCTTTTCCTCTCTCCTCGTTCTTTTCTGTTGTTCTCATTCTATTTATTCTCTCTGCATGTCCTGCCTTGCTATTGGCTCTTCAGCGCATTAGGCCAGTCAGGTGTTTTAGGCAGGCAAAGTAACACAGTTTGACAGTTCAACAAATGCAGCATAAAAGAATGCAACACATCTTTGCATCATTAAACAGATGTTCAGCAGCATAAACAAATGTAATACATCTTCAGCTAATATTCCACACACCATAGTTTTATATAGTTTTTATAATTAATATCTATTTAACCTTAACAGAATAAGAATACATTTTTACTTCCTAACTTAAGTATACTTGCTAATGATTGAGTTAAAAAAATACTAATGTGATTTTAAAATACAGCTCTTTTACTTTATCTTTGATAACTAACCACATTCTAAGTGGATCAGTCACAAATTACTTTAGGAAATTCTTGTTAAAATACTTCAGGAAAGTATTTTTATAGTTACTTTTGATTTAATATTATATTAATATGTACAATAACTTTATATTTTATTAACTTAGGATAAGATTTTTCTCTTGGGTAGAAATGAGAATGAGGCTACTTGTATGTATGTGTGTATTTGTATTCTTGTGTGAATTTCTGTTTCACTAACTCATTAATGTTCTTTAAGGTTATCATGGGGACCTGGTGAAATTCGCCCATTTCCTAAACTACTTAATCCTGGAAAAATTTTCGAGTTATGAATTAAAATTAGGGAGAGATATTTGAAGCATACAGTCTCACCCCCCCCCCATAGTGTACAGGTACACACATCCCAAGACACATTTGTGGCGGTCAGACAACATTTCTTTTTGCCTTCGACCTTTTTTGAGACAGGTTGTCTTAATAGTTTGCTTTGACTTTGTTGAGCTCGCAGGTCCAAGAGCTTCTAGGAATTCTGCCTCTGCTTCCTTAACTCACAGTAGGTACACGGCATTGCAGATGTGCACTGTCATGCTCATCTTTATGTAGGTTTCGGAGACATTCTACTCAGGGACTCCTCACATTTGTGCCACAGACACTTTGTCTGACCCATGGAGCCAGCTCCTGGCCTTGCTTTTCAACTATAACTGCATTTATGAATGGCAAAATAAGCAAACCATACTGCTTCTGGTTTTAAACATAATTTTATTATGTGTGGCAGTTGCATTTAGGATCATTTTAATGGGACTTGGAATTATTCATTTCTTGTATACAGGATCTTCTCTTATAAAGAAGCTCCAAAATAGAGTTCTTTATATAAATAAATAGAGTTCTCCCCTGTTCTTCTTTCTCCTCCTCCTCCTCCCTCAGTTAATGTTATTTTAAGTCAAATGTGAAACAGCTTTGTAATTTATGTGACTTAAATGGAATAGAAGTTATTTAATTCAGACATGGAGTCTGAGATTTATGTAACTATTGTTTGATACAACATGTTCTCTGTGACATAGATTTAAGATTATTCACAAAGGCTTTGGTTGGGTGGTAGTGGTAATTAATAGGTAACTTGTCTTTCTGTCCCACTGACTGCTCTTAAACCCTCAGTAGCTACCACCGTTGTAGCCCTAAAGAGTATCTTTCTGCTACATTAAATGTATTGTATAATATCAGCAAGTTAATCCCTAGTATATAGGCAAAAACAAATTGAGTTCTTTCTGATTCATAATTTGTTGGTATGTTACCCTTGTACCTGTTGTGTATTGCATGTGTTCAGTGTTTGCATTTTTTTATATATCCCCAAGAACTCAGTGTTTCCCTTTTTTATATATCTCCAAGAAGATAGCATTTGGAAACTAGTGGTGGATAGTAGTATAGATCACATTGAGATCTTAATCTAAAAGGAAACAGTTGGAAAGTATTAATTTTAGGAAATCTAACAGAAGAACTAACTCAGTAATATTTTCAGGCATTAAGATTTAGTGACATGCTACATAATACCTAGAAGCAAACTTTTTGTTCTTCCTGTTTTCAAACAATTCAGTTTACCATTTTCTAAAATATTGCATTTACTATATTTATGAATGAGTACAAGTGTTACAGTGATTAACACCTATACAGTATTTATTCTTGAGTTCTATAACTTAAATTTGGGTCTTATATTTCTGTTTCTGAAAAATAGTTGTATAACAAATAGTAAATCAGCATAGATACTTTTTCACATATGTAGCCATCAGCAAAACCCTAGCACTAAGTTAACAAGACTTGCTATCAAACAGACATCAGTCCCAGTGCTTTGATGATAAAGGTTTAACAACTACTTTCATATGGGACAGAGGTAGTGATTTATAGTATTTACATACTTCTGCCTCATCTGACTTCACTCTACCAGTGTCATTGAATATAATGTTTGAAAAAATGAGGAGCAGGGCAGGGACTACCCTATACTGGATGACATGAAGCAAAGCAGTAATCAGAGTAATTTATTTCACTATAAGGTTTTTAGTATTGAATGTTTAATAATGACTTCCAAAATTCCAAAATATTTGTCCACTGGGCTCTACAGAACCTGTAAAAGCCAACTGTAGCCTGGTATAACCTAATTCAGTGCGTGGAGATCTGGAAAACACATAAAGCCTGCAAGTTTTTGAAGAAACTGTACACATGTGTATTTTTCTGAGGAAGGATGTTTGTTAGATATGTAAGGTTGCTTCTGTGTTGTAAGGATTAGGGGATAGCCAAACATAGATGCAGTTTATAGACATAGCGAAAGGAGGTGTTTAAAAATACCCAATTTGAAATTACAATGTCAGAAACTTTATCAGACTATATCTTGTCTAGAGGTCAGGAAGGGCTTTTCTTATGAATGTTTATATGAATTGGAATCTTTGCGAGGTACGGGTTGAGTAATAAAGTTATAGGCAAAGGAAGTGACCTGTGCTACACCATCTCTGGGACTGTCTCTCCAGAGTCTTTGTCAGATGAGTAAAGGGCTAGCAGAGAGCAGAGCAGGAAACGAGAATGGAGTAGGCAGTCAGATGGGTGGAGTGGGACCATCTCTGGGCTGCAGTCAGCCATCGTTAGGATTTTAGTTTTGATCCTAGCTTTGGGAGGACTGTAAAGGTTAAAACAAAGTATACTTTTTATTTTTTAAAAAAAATAGAAAGAAAAAAAATATTTCACATACAGAGTAGTTGCCCTGACTGAGGGGATTGTTAGCAGTGTGTGGAAAAGGTATGCCGGTGAAGGTGATAGCCGGAGTAGCGGGCATGGTGTGTGTGTGCGTGTGTGTGTGTGTACACATATCACATGTTGCCCTGAGGTCAAAAATTCGGCAAGAAAAAAGCTGAGTCCAAGTCCTTGTAGCATTCATTCCTAGTCTTAGAAGCACTAGGAATAAACAGACTAGGAAGCAAAGTGGTTTGAAGTCATTACGACTAGTGTGAAGAAATAAAGTAGGTATGTGATCTGAGTGCTGCTTAGGTGGTTCTTAACTGGTTTCTTTTAGCCTTATAGAGTAATCTTAAAGTGTATTTTTTTTCTTTTGTATAGTGATAATGATAGCAAATGTGATAGAAAGTTGTCTGAACATCTTGGTAGAAAAAGGCTCCCATATTAAAGATAATATAGTGTTTGATCCTAGAATGAACCCTATGCTAGAAGTTTTTAAAATGTTATTATCAGACAAAATTAGAATATGAACTAAAAAAAGAGTATCTCCATGTTAACTTTGATCACTCACTGTGTTACATACAAGAACAGTCTTAAGGAAGACATCCAAGTATTAAAGAGCAATGGGGCATCAAATAATTACCTCCTTGGTACAGTTCAGAATAAAATAAGCAAAAATGTTGGACTAGAAATGTAGCTCAATGGTAGACCACTTGCCTGTCATGTGTGAGGCCCTAAATGCAATTCCCAGCACTGCAAAAATAGACAAACAGAAATTAAATAAAATAAAAATTGTATACATTACTATGCATAGAGCGGATATTAAAAATAGATAACCCAACTAAAAGGGAGGAAGTCATTTTACCTATTATTGTTACTTCCCTGAACCATTTCAGAAAAAATAAAATATGAAGAAACAAAGCTGCATTATCCCACAAATTACATGAAATTTTCATTCATAATTATAGGATATATTTAATGCTGTTCTTTTTTTTTTTTTCGAGACAGGGTTTCTCTGTGGTTTTGGAGCCTGTCCTGGAACTAGCTCTGTAGACCAGGCTGGTCTCGAACTCACAGAGATCCACCTGCCTCTGCCTCTCAAGTGCTGGGATTAAAGGCGTGCGCCACCACCGCCCACCTAATGCTGTTATTTTCAAAGGAAGCTAGAACTTTGAGAAGTTAGTAACCCAGTGCCAGGCATGGTAGCACACGCCTTTAGTCCCAGCACTTGGGAGGCAGAGGCAGGCCGTCTGTGAGCTTGAGGCCAGCCTGGTCTCCCTAGGAAGTTTCAGTCCAGTCAGACATACTCAGTGAGACCTTGTCACAAAGGGGGAAAAGTTTTATAACCAATAACCAAGCTACTAAAATGGCAAGTAAGTATTAGATCTGCTTCTGTAATGGGTCTCTTAAGAAAGTAGAAGAGGAATGGCTGGAAGATGTAATTAATGGTGGAACGCTTGTTAGATACCCAGAAACAGAAGGAGAAAGGGGGAGAGTGGTTTTTAAAAGTCATATTGTTATTACCACTTCTGTTATGTCTCTTTTCCCAGGCTTTCTCAAAAACAATTTTAAGTATATTCTATTAGAAATTTTGTATGCAGAATAAGTGTTTATTCTTTTAAATGATAGCATAATCCACATTCTGTTTACAATCTCCTCAGTCCCTTTATTAAGTTGACTTTGTGAAGATTACATTCAGTAGCTCATTTTATTTAAAAATGCTCGTATTTATAGTCCTCAATGTTTATGTCAAAGCTACATTAGATGCATTTTGTGTGTTCATTAACTTTGGCACCTGACTTTTGGCAGGTGGTTTTGGAGTGTATGCTTAAAAAAGACCTCGTTTATAATAAGGTCACTCCCACATTTCACCACTGGAAGATCGACGACAAGAAGTTCGGCCTTACCTTTCAAAGTCCTGCTGATGCCAGGGCTTTTGACCGAGGCATTCGAAGAGCTATAGAGGATATTTCTCAAGGTAGGGTGTTTTTGTTTTTGTAATTTTCTGAATGTTTACACCTTATATAGATAGTAGTAAATGTTTATTCTTTCTTTGATGTTGACCTAAAGTAGTTGTGTCCTTTAATCAAGTAAGGTTGTCTGTTAACGTGCCCACACTTTGAAAGGACATAGTAAGTAAAGAGTAATGAGTAATGAGAAGGCTGCTTGGCTTCTTTATGTTTGTTCAGTTGCATTTGATACCATGTGAAGGTGGTGTTGTGAAGAGCCTGTCAGCAGTGTGTGTCCTGGAATATTACACTCTTTTCTCTTTAATGAGATAGAAAGAAACCTTGTAATATACATGCATGCATATATATTCTAGATACTCAGTTATAAAACTCTGTGGTCTTCTTGAGATTTGGCAGAGGCCTCAATCTCATCTGTCCCCTTTAATATCTTACCAGTTTGTTAAATGATGGTCAGCCCCAAACATGGAGATTCTAAATGGAGAATGTATTTTCCCATAGTTCTGATGTGTGTTTGCTTAAACAAAAAAAGATGATATTTAACCCCATCTCTTCCCATAGGAGATAATAACCAATATTTTTTTTTCTAATTGAGAAAGATAAAACCTTTAATAATACAAAAACATCAGTGTGGTCAAACGTGACTGTTAGCCCTGTGCTCAGGGACAGAGGCAGGGGATTGAGAGCTCAAGCTCTTCCTGGGTTGGGCTGTATAATGAGACTGTGTCTGGAAAAGCAAGCAGACAGAAAGTAGGAAGTACAAGGTGGTAATTTAGAGGAATTTGAAGATATAAACTACTTAGGAGAAAACTAGAGATGAGCTTGAAAATGCTTAATACTGAATATGTTTTGATAAGTGTGTGAAGCTGGTTAATTTTGCCATATTTTCTAAAGCTGCCCAGTTGATTCTAATTGTTTGCCTAAATTTTATAAAACAAATAATTTAAAGAGAAAAATCATTCATAACTGATCAGATTAAAGTAATATATTTTAAGTTTTGAGCTGTTTTTTTTTTAAACCTGTATGAATACAAGTTTAAATGCCCTTGTACGAGAATACTTCTTTTTCTAAGATGGAATAAGTGAGGTTCACAATGTTGTGCCTGTTTATGTTTAAGGAGGAAATGCTCACTTGCCTCACCAGGTTACTGTTGCTGTAGTCAGCCTGTCTAGTTAAAAATTTAATATCCTCCTCATCAAAGTTCTCTAAACTTACTAAATTGCTGTTACTTTTTTTAATCCCCAAAAATAAACTACTTTTTACAAGGACCACATTTCTTTTCATCTCATGCCTGCTTCATGCTAGCTATGTCTAGAACATAAGTGACGTGTACTCTCCTACTGCATGTCATTCTGTATCAATTTATTGTAACTAAAGACACACAACACCATAAAAGCCTAAACAGACATGGATTTGCACAAGTTAATCAGTGGAGCCTTGACTCTCCATAGTAAGTCAAGCTTGACTTCTTTTTTAACTTGAACAACTAAAATCTTGGTTTTGGATGCTTGTGTTTCCTGGATCAGACTATTCAAATACTGAATTAATCACATTTTGACATCACTTAAACAACCAGAGAAATATAACATAACAAGTCTGCTTAGCTGTAAAAGAAAGTAAATGGAAATTTGCCAAGAGATGATGGAAGAAGTAATTTTATTATTCTAACAGGAACAAATACAAGTGTCTGGTATTTGAATCTGTAACCAGGCAACCCAGAAATGAATCTCTGATCTTTATAATGATATTGTCAACCTTTAATATGGAAATCTAAGGGGATATATATATATGCTTTATTAACTTTGACCTCTTATTTTAGGGTGCCCAGCATCAAAAAATGAGGCTGAAGGAGGAGAAGACGATTTACAAGTAAGTAGTTTGGCTTGAAAGGTGTTTCAAAACATAAACATGTTTAGAAAATCATTAGAATTCATGTTAACAACTCACAAATTTCAAAGATAATATTATTTACCTAGGTCTTCCTGATTAAAGGGAACCACTGCCTAGAGAGTTTTATTTTGTATAAGGAATTGGCTCATAAAGTTGTAGAGATCTGAAGTCTGAAGCGGGCAGGCTGGCATGATGGAAGCTGGTCAGATTTATTCTGCAGCATTGAGCTGGGTTTTCAGACTCCTAGTCCTTTCTCTGCAGGACATCATCTCACACACTGAGGGGAATCTCCTTTACTCATTTGATTGATTTAAATGTGACTTGTACAACAGAAGAACACTCCGTTGAAAAAAATTTGACTTAATGGTACTTTTAAGTTTGTAGAGATTATTTACTTTTGTACATCTATGTTGTTCCCAAATTTCTGACTCAATTTATGTCGTGAAGTTGTTTAAGCTGCTGAGTTTTGTGGAGATGTCTTATATAGCAAACAGTTGTGTGAACAGAGACGCTAACTTCCTTAACATGAGTAGAGAGTCCTTATTTATATTTTATGTGTGTGGATGTTTGAGCACCATGTGCAAGCAGTGCCAGAAGAGGGAGTCAGATGCATTGGAACTGAAGTCACAGGTGGTTGTGAGTCTCCATCTAGGTGCTTGGAATAGGATGTTCCCCTCCACACCAGGTCCTCTGGAAGAGTAGAGTAACCATTATTTTTTTTCTCCTCTACCCCCACCAATTACACTATTCTCAGGTCTGTCCAGGATTAAAACTGCGAAAGAGAATTCTTAAATTTACTCTAATGCTCTATAGGCTATCTAGTGACAGATATGCCAGAGTTTTGGAGAATAAGTGATTGGGTACGTGGGAGATTGTGGGGGGTGGGGGTGGGGAGAGCAATAGGGAGCATGCACCTCAGTACACTTGTAGAAGTCAGAGAACAACTTTTGGAAGTCATTCCTTCCATCATGTGGGTTCTAAGGGTTGAACTCAGGTCATCAGAATTGGAAGCAAGAGCTTTTACCCACTGAACCATTTCATTAGCCTGTGTGTTGCTTTTTGACCGTCATTTGTAAAGACAGCTAGAATATAGTTTAAAAGCATAGCATATAACCTGCTTAATTTTTTTCAGCTTAGTAGAAGTAAAAACTTGTCAAATTTGAAAGGATTAAATGTTAGAGCAGAAATCTCATTTTGAATATTCATTAATTTATCCACAGAGAGTAAGATCCCATTCTTTGCCATAATTGTTAGATAGAAGAGTATTTGGTGGCAGAACACCTTTCTGTTCTCATCAATTTAGTGTCTTTATCATTTGCCATGAGCTACCAGGGAGAATTTACTTCTTTCTCAACCGTCTTTGAATAGTTTGAGAACAGGTCCATTATTTTGGTTTAAAATCTCATCTTGTTCATGTTTGACTTCTGGTGTCTTTTATAGCCGTGATCACAAACATTGCTGTTACTTAAGAAATAAGTAGGTGGTGGTGGCGCACCCCTATAATCCCAGCATTTAGGAGGCAGAGGTAGGTGGATCTTTGTGAGTTCGAGGCCAGCCTGGTCTACAGAGCGAGTTTCAGGACAGGCTCCAAAGCTACAGAAAAACCCTGTCTTAAAAAAACCAAAAAAGAAAGAGATAAAAGATTTACTGCTCCTTGTCTCAAGACTGTATCTACAAACAGTAAAGAATCTCTACAAACTTAAAAGTACCTTGAGGCCAAATTAACTTTTCATTGGAATGTTCTTCTGCTATCTAAACCAGGACACGGACTGGTTTTTCTATGATATATTTTCTGCAGATATGTCTTGACATTCCTTCTTTCTTTACTATTTCATCACAGTTATTTCATTGAGGTTGCTTAAGTAGAATATTATATACTAATGGTGTTTTAGACAAAACTCTCAGAAAAGTGCAGGATTAAAAACCTAAGGGAACCATGGGAGGCAGGATTAAAAACTTAAGGGGATCATGGGAAGCATTAGCCCTAGATAGCAAGAGACTGACAGATCTATGTTAGTACAAGGCCAGTCTAGATGACATAATGAGTTCCACAACAGCCAGGGCTACATATTTAGTGAGACCCTGTCTTCAGAGAAAAAGGTGTATCTGAGGGGATTAGTTTATTCTTAATCAAAAATTTCCCTGAGAGGATCTGTTGACTAGAATAGGAATTGATTGCAGCTCATTTCTAAAATGAGCTGTTACTATAAACATGTTTGTAATTATGTTAGGGCAAAAGAATTATGGAACTTTTTTGTACTTTATAAGGTCACAAAATCTGAGCATACAATTTCAACTACTATATGTATATATACTTAATAATTAAGGTTTTGTCTTGTCAAATATCATCCAGCCACACATTATTCAAAGCTAATTTGTGATAACTTCAAGGATAAAATTCTTGAGCAAGTACAATATAGTGTACTTGTTTGTTTATCAGATAAAATTAAACTTTGCAGTGCATTCCTGTGGACCGTGTAGTCACTTAGGAGGATGCTCTGAGGATTCTGGTTCTCATCCATGCCGCGATAGCATGTGCCCAGTTTCTTACAGCCTTGGTAGCTGGGGCTTTTAGTAAGACTTTGAGTATAAAAATAAAAGTCTTAATGAAAAATGGTGGGCCAGAGTCTGAAAAGATCAGTTTGAATCACACTAACATGAGATAGGGCTTTCAGGAAGACAGTGGGTATAGAGAAGAGAAAATAGATTGGAAAGTGGATGGGAAGGTCACATGTTTACAAAGTCATTTTATAGACATAGAGAGTTGCTCTGCATCAATCTAGAAGTCTCAGGCAAAGGTGAAGAATATTGTAATGCATTATATTAGGTGAGAGGGAAAAGATACATTACACTTTTTAAAAAGAGACTGGTTTACTGGTAGAGTATATTTGTATTATTTTAAAAATTAAGATTTTTTTATCAAAAGTAAGGGTAAACGCTTAGTCCTATTTTTTTTAAAAGAAATTAACAACATAAAAATAACCTTTTCTTGGTTCAGAATTGTCTGAAATGTTAGTTTGATTTTCATCATAGTATAAGTAATAACATGCTTTATTATATATCATATGGATAGCACTTCAAACACTGGTCATTTCTCATCTAAATGATTCCTTAGTTATTTTATTGGCTGAGACCCATTTAAATGTATCCTTATAAATTGTTCAGTTATTGCTGTACTCACGGAAGCACAGAATTATAGCCACGTCAGCATAGTAGTTCTGTTTTTGTTTTTTGTTTTGTTTTGTTCAGATACATATTTTAAGTAAAGCTTGTTGTTTTGTTGCTTCCTTGCTGTGCTGCAGATGGAACCCAGGGCATTGCTCATGCTAAGTGAGTGCTAAGCTACATGCCCAGCTTCCATTTAGAATTACTAAACGATTTCTCAATTAGACTGTATTTTAGTAAAAGAAATTATTGTTAAAGATATCATTACCTTATCTTTTATTGATGCAACTAATGCTTATTTAATTTTCTATCTTATGAGTATCCCAGCCAGCTCTAAGACTGATACTATACCCAATTTATAGTAAAAAGTTGGTTGAACATTTTAATTTACATCCTATTTTAATGAGTGAATCAAAGCTTCTAAGGTCCTTTTTCCTAACCATTTGTTTTTTGTTTTTGTTTTTTTTTTTTACATCGTCTTTATTCAGTTTGTGAGTGCTTTGTGGTTTGTTTTTGAAGGTCTTCAACAGATAGGTTTCTTTTTTTTTTCTTTTTTGCTCTTCCCAATTTTTAAATGTATTTTGACAGAAAATGTTTGCTGAATAACAGTGTTTAGCCAACTTCTTTCAGTAGTTTAGCATTAATCATCATACTAGTCTGGGACAACTGTGAGGAGAATTAGGTCACAATGTGAATTAACCAGGTCTGACAAAGTTGGCTTTACTTGGCAGTGGGTCCTTGTGTATATTTTAAACTTTAACTGCTTGGTTTCTGGTGTAATAACTGCTTTTCACTAGATGTTACAGTTATTTTATAATTTAGAAAAGTGAATTCTGGAGAAATTAATGACTAGAGACTGTGGTTCCAGAGCAAAATTCTTATTTTATTTTTATAATAAATAAATTATAAATTTAAAAGATCCTGGTCAGTTTATGTAATTTACTTGTTTATTTTAGAAGTAGCATTAAAAAACTTCAAAACTTATTTGAGAAAGAAAGTATACATCTTGTACCTTGAAATTCGCTAACACTATAATGATTGTTCTAAATTAGTTTAGGATAGTTTGAGTAATAATTTGAGTCAGTGACAGTATTCAGCCATTTCTACTTGACTGTCAAAATCTTTTCTCAAATAATTACACATTAATGGAGACAGTAGCAAATAGTTTAATTTACACTGCAAAGAAATGGAAAAACACAGAACTTTGTTTTATAGTTGCTATATTTCGCTCATGTTACATCTATTTTATAGATATTTTTGTATGCTATATTTTGAAATGTCTTATCACTAGTTGAGTATATGCCCTCTCTAAGTCTATGGTGATTGGTGGTTTAAGTGTCTGTAAGTCTTTAGCAAGTTAAACATGGTCACGGACCTCTGTGCTCATGTTTCTGTTCACGGACCACTGTGCTCATGTTTCTGTTCATGGACCACTGTGCTCATGTTTCTGTTCACGGACTACTGTTGTTCATATTTCTGTTCTCTTTATCATCATTATAGCTTGTACTGTGTGCTTTTTATTTTTAGTTTGCAAAGTGTTATATTTATTTGTATTTTCCTCCTAATTTCTTTGTCATCTATGTATTTAAACTACTCAGTGTAGTTAAAGGCTTTATCATTGTATCTTCATTTCTTCTGAGTTATTTTTAGTGAGGTCTGTAGTCATGAAGTTTAAGTGTTCTAAATTTCTTCATATTTTGGCATGTACTTTTGAGTTCAGGGAATTGCCTTTCATGGCGATGTTAATGGCATAGACTTACTGATTGTGCTGAAGTGTTGTTCTGTGTTGTTGCTCCCATCAGACCACTGAAGAGGACACTTCTCGTTCCTTAGTAAAAGATCACCTTTTCCAGCAAGAGACAGTTGTTACCAGTGAGCCTTACAGAAGCTCAGACATAAGACCTTTACCCTTTGAAGATCTGAATGCCAGAAGAGTCTACTTGCAAAGCCAAGGCAGCCAGGTAAGAAAATGCGTACCATTCATACATATGTATATCATTTATAGAGAAACTGTTGTGCTACAGAAGACCACCAAGACCCTCTATTCTTTACCAGGTTAAAAACAAACAAAACCAAGAAAGGGTATTGATTTACAGTTAATGGTAGTCACATGAGATTGGGTGCATTCAGGGTGGTATGTCCATAGACAAATTAATGTAATCTCTGTAAAAGGGCACAGGGATGTGGAGAGTGAGTGCTGCAGACAGGGAGTGAGTCCCTTAGTTCAAGCTGTTGTGGGACGACATGAACTGGGTAGCTCAAACAGCAAGGTTTTGTTTGTTTTAATCTTACAGCTCTAACAATTAGAATGCCAAGATTACAGGGCGTTGGACTGGCTTTTGTAAGGGCCTTTTTTCCTAGCTGGCCAATTGCCTTCTTGCCATGTCCCCACTTGGCTGGGAACAATAAAAATAAAAACATCTGGTAGCCCTAAGAAGGACACTATTCTGTCTGATTAGGAGATCTGTTTTCATGACCTATCAGCCAAAGGCCTGTCTCTAAATAACTATTATATAGAAGGAGATTAGAAATTCCACATTTGATTTCCAAAAGAGATATGCAGTCTCCATTACAGAGAGCACCATGGATGGGCATGTGTGTATATGTGATCTGGTAGAAAACCACACATATTAGAAACAAAGGAAAAGAAGCAGAGAGTGGCACCAGATTATTTAATGTTCATACTGTGAAAAATACCTTGGATTTTATTTAGGATGTTTTTCACAAACTTGGGTACATAGTTATGTACTGGGTTATACAAGAAACCAGGGACAAAACATAGAACATTTTTATGGATTGTCAATTTTACTCAAAAACAACAGTTTGAAGTAATCTTCCCATTCGCCATTCATACAGGGAGTTGGCATTTCCTGGGACACTTGGTATTACTCCACCTTTTTTGTTTTATATTGAAATAGTCACTAGGTAGAAATATAGTATTTTATTTGATTTTAAGTTTTATATCCCTGATTGCTGGTGTGTCTTCCTGTGTTTATTAATCGCTTAGGAATTCTCTTAATAAAAATGTTGCATGTCTCACATTTGGTTGTCTGGCCTTTTCCTACTGATTTGAAGGGATATTCTTTACATAGCTTGGGAACCAAGTCCTTTGTTAGGTAAATGCCTTACAACATCTTCCTAGTTTGTCTATAAATTGGGTAATACCAGAATCTACCTTTAGAAGCTTGAAACAGTGATGACAAAAAAAAAAACAAGCATCCAGGGAAAGTATTTTATTAAATAAATAGTATTATTCCTAGTCTCTTATCATTAATGTGTCCTGATCTCCAAGATTATAGACAAAGATAGATAGGAATTTAGTAGGAATTAAATGTGATGTATTTGTTTCCTTTAAAGCTATACATTGTTAAGGGGCAATATACAAAATTGAGGGTTTATTGATGGTGTTTTCATACTTACCAAGAGTAAAACACTCTGTTTGGCATGTTGGTGTTGGGATTCCATACCATTTGTATTTGGATATACTCTGAAAGGCAACATGGACAATTCCTCACAGTACAGAATCTGACTCTTAGTTTGTAGAGCAGATACCTTATTTTGTTTTTCAAAATAGCTAGAATTAAAGTCCCTTTTCTAAGATTCAGACTTGAGATTAAGGAAATGCTACATAAAAATCAGAATGCAAAATTTAAAGGAGGACTTTAGAAGCAGTGGAAGCTCATCTTAGCACAGGCTTTACATGCAATAGGTCATGAAATGGGCTACTGGAGTTTTAAGTATTCAACAGGGGAGTTAATATGCTTTGGATATTTATTTGCCTGCTTCAGAGTTAGCTTAACAGATCCTTTTCTGCAACAGAGAAGCTAGCTTTTCAAAAGGGCTGGACAGCTGCCTTGTTGAACTATAAGGTCTAGAATGTTACCTTACTTAGCTACCAAATTTAGCTGCCATGTTTATAGATTCCTCCAAAAGACACAAGATTGTTTGGTCAGACACAAAGAACCTTATTTCTCAGTACAGTGTAGTGCCATGGCCCTCATTTTCATGTTGTTTCCCTTGTTTCCTAAAGTCAGGCCGGTGTTTGCTCAAGATGTACAAAGTGGTCTTGCTCTCATAGTATTTGAAGGAGCTATTCAAGCTGCCAAGGGAGAAAAGTAATTAGTAGGCCTACTCAGCTGTAGCACCCTCATAATGACGAGAATATTCTGAAAGATGCAATAGTGATGCTTATATTCAGTGGGTAGCCAACAGTTACACACTGTTGGGCATTGGGTCTACTGAATAGGAGGGAATTCTCTGTGGCTGATAAAGTCATAGATTCTAGAGGAGAGCCCCCTCCTGCCACTTTCCTAAACCAGTTTAATTTCTCTCAGCCCTTATCAAAGAAGCTTCTTTTTGCAGCAGACAGAGACCATCACAGAAAACCACAACTGGTCAGAATGCAGAGACTAGCTGGCCATAGTGTGCCTTGCTATAACTGATACAGCTACAATACAAATACAACTTAGATAATTAAAGCTTGGAGAACATGGAAGAAAGATTAACGAGCTAGAAAACTACTACATATACTGTACTGTGTTATAGTAACTTTTGTATATGAGAGGGAAGCCGCACCTGTGAACTCTCAACAACATAGCTGCCTAAGCAAGAAAACTGAACACCAGTTGGCATGCCAGCGTAGGGGATTTCTCACAAGGACTCACTTCTAGATGAAGAGTTATAGACAATTAATGGCTACTGAAAGAAGGAGAATTCAGGAATGAGGCCCTGCTGAGTTAATCCCAAACACATGAAAAATACCAAAGGGACTCAGCTAGTTGTATTTCTAAATTTATATGTGTACTTGTAACAATAATAATTAAAGAATAAGAGACCAAGAATTTAAGTGGGAGTAGCAGAAGACACAGAAGGAATTGGAAGGAGAAGAGAAGAAAGTGTATATATATATGAAATTCTAAAAATTAAAACAAAACCTTGAACTTCAGGAAGTCAAGACTGTAACCAGACTATTTTACTTATGTCTTCTTTTCTTTGGGTACTAAGCAATCTGCCTTTAGAGAGAGAGCATCTTATCTTTTAGGATATTCATTATATTAGCGTATATCCTTGAAAAGGCCTGAAACAAAGATGGACAATGTACATACTCAGTAGATTTGCAGAAATAGGTCTGTGGAAAATTGTTCCCAATGGTAGTTTATCATCTTCCCTTCAGAAATACTTACACAATTGTCACTTTTTCTTTGGCTCCTTTAGTGTTTCATGGGCTGTTTAAATTGTTTGTATAGATAAGTACATTGTTTCAAGATGTTAAGTCATAATATGCTTTTCTTTGAAGTTCATGGCAGTCATTTAACCATGAACAAGATAGTGTTTATGAGCTGAGGTCATTACCAGAGGTTTGTGAAATGTAAGAGCATCCAAGAAACCACCATATAACGCAGGAGCATCCCAGCCTGTCCCTTACCTTTACCCTTTGTTACTTTAGGTTTTTTTTATGTTTTTATTTTATTTTATTTTTTTTATTAAGGATTTCTGCCTCCTCCCCGCCACTGCCTCCCATTTCCCTCCCCCTCCCCCATCAAGTCCCTCTCCCTCATCAGCTTGAAGAGCAATCAGGGTTCCCTGACCTGTGGGAAGTCCAAGGACCGCCCACCTCCATTCAGGTCTAGTAAGGTGAACATCCAAATTGCCTAGGCTCCCCCAAAGCCAGTATGTGCAGTAGGATCAGAAACCCATTGCCATTGTTCTTGAGTTCTCAGTAGTCCTCATTGTCCGTCCGCTATGTTTAGCAAGTCCGGTTTTATCCCATGCTTTTTTCAGACCCAGGCCAGTTTTTATGTGCTTAGTGTTCTGCTTATCTTGATCTCTACACTTGGCTCTTTTTATTCTGCCAGGCATTTTTAATTGCCGGTAGTTCTTTTCCTCAGCTATTCACATGTGTGAGTTTCTTAGGGAGTGCATAGGTGAATATTTGATGTTGGTGCGCTGTAAAAGACTCCATAACAGATTGATCCAGCCCTTTTTAAAACCCCTCTTTGCATAAGAAAATTTTGTGTGACCATGGGTATGTATGGATATAAAATAGGTATACAAGTGATAACTTAGAAATTTACTTTAAAATACCTCCTTGGCAATATTTAAATTCACTATTTACCAGAAACAAATGCAACTTGTGCGCTAATAAGATTTTTATATAAATGAGCCAATGATCTGTGATTAAAGCACTGGTTGCTCTTCCTGAGGACCCAGTCCTATTCCAAGAGCCCATATGGGGACCCACAAGTGTAATTTCAGGGGATCCAGTGCTCTGTTTTAGCCTCTACAGGCACCAGACACATGATGCATAAACATATATATGTATTTATAGACAAACACTTATAAACATAAAATTAAATCTTGCCTGAGTATTTAATACTATGACAATATTGTGTGTCTTAAAATTTTTTGAATTGATCAATATTTTGATTTGTAACTGTCGATACTGAGAATGCCACTTCTTACAAATACAAAATAGCAGGTGTATGTTTAGAGCCATTTCAGAAATTTGGAGATAAATCTCCTAATCAATCCTTTACCACAATTTTGCTTTTTTTGATGAAACTCATAAGACAGCAACTTTTGAAATAAAATACTCTAACAGTACAATCTAAAGATAGACTTCTGATTCATGCTGAGGAATGACAGCAGGAAAATAAAATCATAAGGCCCATTTTATAATTAAACCATTATGATTCTGTAAATGCAGAAATTCTTTTATGTACAGTAAATACTGCCATTCATAATACACAGTCTTGGGTCTAAGCCAGAGTGTTTCAGGCAGTGCCCCTTGGCGTGAAGTGAAGGCATGTACCATGCAAAGTTTGCTTGTGTGAATTTAGACTCAGGGCTGCAGTGAAGTGCTGATGTGGACAAGTGCCTTCAGAATCATCCCAGACTGATGGTGTTTGATTTTTGAATTGATTTTTTGGGGGGCGGGCTTCAAGTTTATTCCTTTGTACCATTTTGTTGCCATTATTAGTGGAATCCCTTTGAAAAAGTATCTTCTGGCTTTTGAGCTGATAAATTATCCTAAAGATAATAGAAATAGCATGTAGTCTCAGTGTTTTCAAAAGTAGCACTTGAGGTGTGTATTTTAACAGCTTTGTTAATTGAGCATAAAAATAAATGTCCGTTTGTCTTTTTACTTAGAGAGCACATGAGAGAACAATAGGCATTATTGATTCATTAACTTGAATAGTTGCAGAATGTGTATGTGTTTATATGGGGTGTGTATATGTGACTTGAGATAGTAAAATAGGGATAATAAGTGAAAATAGGCATTTTTACTTTTAAAAGTCTACTCCTAGAATAAAATAAAATAAATATTCAGGATATTTGGGGATTTGTTTTCTTCTAGCACTGTGGATTGAAACCAGGGCTTTGTGTGTGCTAGGCAAATCCTTTACCCTAGAGCTATAATCCTTGGCCATTAAGACTGTATATACTTAATATTTAACTAGAGGTCATTATATTAAGCAAAGACGTTTCGCTCTTATTTCCTTCTCTATAATGCTCCTCCATTTATTATTGTTTTAGTTTAGCAAATAGTTTATTCTGTGTTTCCTTCATGGAGTCTTACCAGAACTTTTAATCCATAGTAGTCCCTTTCTCTATTAATTACTGAATTTTTATATGTTCTACCTATAAAACTCATACTTCATATAGAACAGGTGTTGCTATTTTCAAATTACACTTTTATTAAGTGTATCAGGGTTTGGATCAGAATGTCTCAGTAAAACAATAGAATACAGAACCACTGAAATACTGATAATGATTAACATGGGAATTCATTATATCCTTTATTTTTTTCTGTATATTTAATTTAACTATAAAATTCTAAAAAGTAAACTGATAAAATTTTAACCATAATCTTCAGTTCTTAAATGTTCTTTACAACTCAAGCTAAGAAATCTTATCAGGACTGACTGTTCTCATGATTTTTTTATAAAACATAATTCATATACCATAAATTCTTCCTTTTTTGGTGTTTTAATATATTTACAAGGTTGGGCAGTCACTACTATTCAGTTCCATAGTATTTCCATCACTCCAGAAAACTCATTGTGATTATTGCCCTATCCTTCCCCAACCCTGCCTTTTTTGCTCTTAGCAGCCCTGTTTTGACACATTCAGGTGCTCCACCATCTCCTGGCCTGCTGTTTTGTGTATTTACAGGCAGCCATTGATAGATTCTTCGGTTGCATCTTTCCCCCTCCTATTTTTGTTGTTTTGACAGGATTTTACTTTGTAGCCTAGACTGGACTAGAACTCTAACTTTGTAGTCCAGGTTATCATTAAGCTCCAGTGATCTTCCTATCTCAGACTCCAAAGTACTGAGGTTACAGGCATGGGCTACCATACCTATCTTCTATGTTGTTTGCTTTTTTGTTAATTGTTGTTAGTAGTGATATTCTTTTGCAGGGGGATTGGATTGTTTGGTGCAAGATGTTACTTGACAAATTAAATTTAAATACATTTTTATAACAACAAGAATTCTTTCCAAGAATAAAATAGGGAAGAAGTGATTCTGCTTTTCTTTATTTTTAAAAAAATATTTCTATATTTTGCCTGCATATGTGATACACAACATGTGCACAGGAAACATGCATAATATGTTTGATTCCTGTGAAGGCCAGAAAACAGCTTGGATTACAAATGGCTGTGAACCATCATGTTGGTGCTAGGAACCAAATTCAGGTCCTCTGTTAAGAGTAACAATTATTCTTAACTGCTGAGCTATTATCTCCAGGCCAATTCTGCATTTTATTACAATGGGGTTTTAATGTGTTTGATGGGAGGGGCTGTTTAGACGTGATTTTACAACCTATCGGGTATTGAAATGTATGTTTTACTTTGTTTTGTTAAAAGTAGGAAATTTATACTGCTGCCACTTAAAATAGAAATCATTGAAATTTTAGATACCATTCAGTCAGCAAGGCCTAGACATTCAGAGCCGAAGTATGGAATATGTACAGCGGCAATTATCTAAGGAGTGTGGGAGCCTAAAGTCCCAAAATAGGGTAAGTAATGTTCGTTTATCTCTTGGTTTGAAATGTAGCAGTTCAACATCCATGTACATGAGACTTATTCAGTATGCATCTACTGTGTCTTTATACATAAGCTCTCTTTAGTCTGAGTGGCTTTTGAATCTATATCACCAGGTAGGACAAAACAGGAACTTAGGTTGTTAATTTAGTACACAGCATCCTTCACTCTACATTCTGGCCTTCACATGCCCTTCTCATACAGAGAATAATATACATCTCCATCCAAGAGTCCTGAAGGGTTTGTCCCACTCCAGCATCTGTGCTAATTCCCAAGTCTTGAACTGTCACCTCAACAAAGTATGATGTCCCTGGGGTATGATTCGTCTTGAAACAAAACTCCTCTCCAGCTGTGAGCCTCTGAACCAGACAGACGATGGCTTCTAGAATACAGTGCCAGGGGATATATAGAGTAGAAATAGAGAGTCCCATTACAGAATTGAGGAACTGAAATGAAGATGTCAAACTCTAATAAAAAAGCAGTTTACTTAATTTTTGGACTTGGAATTAATCATCTTTGATTTTGTGTTTGTTTCTTCTTGCCCTCTTGAGTTGGTGGTCTTCCCTGCTTCCCCTTCACTCTAGTTATCAGCATTGCCATCAGGGTCATAGAATACCATAGATAGCATGGTCTACTGCAGTAAAAGATTTGCCTTCCCTCTTAAACTGTGGGAACATACCTCAGCCCTGTCTTCAGAGTCAGGCTTCTTTACTGAAAGGATGGACTATGCCTGTAGCCACACAGCACTCTTGACTTGTTTTGTAGAGACCCAGAGATTGAACTTTTTTTTTTTTTTTTTTTTTTTTTTTCGAGACAGGGTTTCTCCTTTCCTGGAACTAGCTCTTCTAGACCAGGCTGGCCTCGAACTCACAGAGATCCACCTGCCTCTGCCTCCCGAGTACTGGGATTAAAGGCATGCGCCGCCACTACCTGGCTTGAACATTTTTCTTCATCCTGCCCTACCCTACCTCTTTAGTCCATGCTGGCACAATTTACCTTTATGAATCCTTCTACTTCCCTATTGTTTGCAATAAAATTACACTGGGAATTATCCACTTTCGAGTTTCACGTTGCTTAACTAGTTCTTCACCATTGTGCATGTGCGTACACACATGCACACATACACTTACCTGCCATTCATACATGATATTAAAAGCAGCAAAGAGAAAACTGCCACACTTTCAGCACATCTGCTAAATATTGTTACGTACAAGTTCTACCTTCCAAGTATACCAAACATGATCGATCTTGTCATTTACATTTTCTTTCTCCCAGTGTCCAGTAATGAGTTCTGGTTTCAGTCCCTACCAGGAGGACTTTATAAACATATTTCTACCAGTAGTTTCTCTGAGGCTCTGACATGTATCATTCTAGTCAGCAATCTTTACCCGTTTCTACATTTTTTTATATTTATTTATTTACTTATTTATTTTGGGGGGGGGTCGTTTCGAGACAGGGTTTCTCTGTGGTTTTGGAGCCTGTCCTGGAACTAGTTCTTGTAGACCAGGCTGATCTCTTAACTCACAGAGATCCGCCTGCCTCTGCCTCCCAAGTGAGTGCTGGGATTAAAGGCGTGCGTCACCACCGCCCGGCCCCGGCTCTACATTTTTAAAGAGTTGCAACCATCTTCTTGGCACTAAAAATCTGTAAAACAAAATCAGTAGATGGATCTTCTGTTTTAAGGAATTGCCTCATACAGTAATGGGATACAAACCCAAAGTCTAATCCAGATCTCATGGCACAGACCGGTACGCCTAGCTACTCAAGAAACTGAGGCAAGAGGAAAGAGAACACAAGGCCGGTCTGGATAGCTTAGTTGAAACCCTGTCTCAAGATAAAAAGTGCAAAGAGTTAGTTGGTGGAGCTCAATGGTAGAGAGCTTGCCTAGCAGACACAAGGCCCTAGGCTCAATCTCCGTACTGGAGAAAAATAAAAGCCCAAAATCTACAGATAAATCATTGGGTTGGAGATGGGAGAAAATTGGAGCCTGAGTACAAAGTTGTAATGGCAGAATTTCTTGCTATGCAGGGATATAGTTTTAGTTTTAGGTATTATCTGATTGGATATGGTTCACCAGGTGAAGTGTTGATCTCATCCAAAACTTTGGCATGGAGCTCCTTGAATGGGTCCCTTGATAGGGTTGCTCCACCAAACTGAAATAAAATTAACTGTCATAGTCCTTTATGCAATTTTCATCTTGTCTAGGTCCCTTTGAAGTCAATCAGACACGTCAGCTTTCAAGATGAGGATGAGATTGTCAGAATAAATCCTCGAGATATCTTAATACGTCGGTATGCAGACTACAGACATCCGGACATGTGGAAAAATGACTTGGAGAGAGATGATACTGACTCCAATATTCCATTTTCTAAACAAGACAGTAAAAAATCAGACTATCTCTACCACTGTGGAGATGAAACTAAGTTAAGTTCCCTGAAAGACTCTGTGGTATTTAAGACACAGCCTCCCTCCTTAAAATTTAAGTCAAAACGAAGAAAAGAGGATGGGGAACGTTCTCGCTGCGTGTACTGCCAGGAAAGGTTTAATCATGAAGAAAATGGCAGGGGGAAATGCCAGGATGCTCCAGATCCTGTTAGAAGATGCATATATCAAGTTAGTTGCATGCTCTGTGCAGAGAGCATGCTGTATCATTGTATGTCAGACTCAGAGGGAGACTTTTCTCACCCTTGTTCATGTGACACTAGTGATGACAAGTTCTGCCTAAGATGGTTAGCCCTGGTAGCGCTGTCCTTTATTGTACCATGTATGTGCTGCTACGTCCCTTTGAGAATGTGCCATCGCTGTGGTGAGGCATGTGGGTGCTGTGGTGGGAAACATAAGGCTGCTGGGTGAAGCAGTCCAGGGCCAGCAGGAGCTTAAAATCTTCATCTCCAGGAATTAGCTAACTTGGATTTGTGGAAGCTGTTGGCAGGCAGTATGGAATCTTGCCTGGTTCATTGGGGCCATGCGTGGAGGAAGCAGAACTCATCAGTTCTTGTGACTTACAGATGCTTGCCATGCCTGATGTTTTCCTGAGTGCGTGGCATGTTCTGGGACAGATCATAGATCATTGGCAGAAGAAAGTCATTTCTGGTTATTGATTACAAAAGGTCAACATAGAATATGATCCAACTAAAAGGGATTAATTTTGGCATTTTTATATTTATGCACTAGGTGATGGGACTTTTTAAAGATTTGAATTTTTTAAGATATTAACTAAAAAGCGCACTAAGGAACAGGTTTCAGTACAGAAAAGTTAATACTTGGAAATTAAAAAAGTTAAAACAAGTGCAACTAAATCATGTATTAGTTGTTTTTTGAAAGCAGTTTTATGTATAAATAACAAATGTTTATATTTAACTAAATGTAAGGTACGAACTATGACATATTAGACTTTTCTTGCCCTTCCTAGTTCTGAGGTAGATGTGCATATATCTACCACCACATTCCATATATTTTGAGTATTTAACTCATCTAGTTAATAACGTTTGTATCCATGTGAAAGATTTGATATGTTCATCCTCGTTTCTCTCTGGCTGCAGTTTATATTGAGTTACTATCTGTACATTCTGGAAATCTAAACTCTTTAAAATACTCTAATAGCCTTGAGTGACCAATTTTTTTTTTTTAAAGCACAGGTGTAATTGTCTAATGTTCTGATGGAAACATAACACTTATTTTTATATAAAGAGACTGAGTAAGCATAGAAGAAAGTGGGGGTTTCTCGTTGTTTGTTTTTGTGGTATTCAACCAGCAAGTTGTTTTCTTTCAGAGTTTCCTCCTTCAGAAGAGCTTAGTTGCCTTTATAAAGGTTTTACAAGGCAGGAGCCTTAGCTGAATAGTTAATGTGAAGCAGTTTCCTCTTGAGTCTCCATTTATCATTCTGCTAAGCCAGAATGTGCACAGCTGTTTCACTGATTGTTTTTAAGCTTAATCTTCTTTGCTTATTATTATTACTCACATAACAATAACATTTTTCAGTTGCATTTTATTTCAGCTAGTCAAGAGCAAAGTTATTTTGCATTAAAATGTATGCAGAACTCTCCCAAGAAAGTATTTAATCCTCATTGTGAATGGAAGAGCTTGTATATCACATCCTGTCACAGAGCATTTGTATTATGGGATGTTTGATTTACAGAGTGGTATGGTGTGTTCCAGCAAACCATTTAAAAGTGCTTTGGGGTCAAATTGTCTCTTTTTTAAAAATGTTACATTACGTTCTAACCATATGAGGGTTTCTTTGATATACTCCCTTGACAGTTGAGCAGTGTGCCTTTTTTTCCTTTTTTTGCTTAAAGTCTCTGAAGTGATAGAAAATCACACTACCATTTGAAGTTCATTCTGCAGGTTCTCAGTGTCATTTCTGTACCGTTCATTCTGTGTGTCACACTTAAACTTGTGTTAGCTTTCTTCTTTTGCCCCACATCAAACTGAACAATGTACATATAACACTATCTGTCTGTAAAATACTTTTTTTAAGAAAGCATTTATATTTATATGACAGCTTGAACTGACAACATTATGTATATAGATCATCTTGAAGTATTATTTCACATTGAAAAGAAGAAAAATATATTGATAACTATAGATGTTATGAAGAAGAGGTTATTTCTAGTTTTGTACTAAAAATCAATTGGATGAACTAAATCCAAAACCAGACACTGTAGCAGCAATTTTAAGTCTTATTTTTACTGTTTCTATATTTGGAGGCTGCTACACAGATGATCTTCATCCCTGGCGTTTTCAGATAAACTTGGTTTCCTAGAGCAGACTGTTAACTTTCAAAATTTCTTTTTATTGCTGAAATAGAAATACTGGTTTTCCTTATGAATGAATATTCATATTTGTAAGTGTGGAGTTTATAATTCAGGTTGGAACAAGGTGTGAATAACTGAAGACTATAACTTGCTGGCTATATAGGAAATGCCGTGGAAATGAACTGTGTATATAAGAACAAAATTAATCATTTTTCTGTTAAGCACTAGTCACTATAGTGCATCTCCTGGTTCTCTACTGTATTTTATACGCAACATACCTGCTTTAATATTTTAATGTTTGTGCATTAATATTTTCAGTTTGTTTAACCACTTTGCTGCTAAGAGTTTGCCATCCTGTTCCCGTTTTTTCCTTTACAGTTTTAAACATTGCTCTTCATTAAAAACTATGGTAATGAAATTGTTTTTTTTTTTTTTTGCTTTGGATTTTTGTAATTAGCATATACGAATTCACATCAGTGCAGGAAAGTAGCTGATGATGTAATAATATTGAGTCCCTCTGTGATCAGATGAACAGTTTAATCCTATTCCAAGCATGTTCAGGTGGATTCAGGAATGATTTTTCATTTGCTGTGCAGATTCGGCACTGCCATTGAGCTTTTCCTTTTAAAACTCCTCTTTTGTCTAAAGTTTAAGCCGATGGCTCAACAAAACTATTAAAGTAAATATTGAAAATCACCAAAATGGCATGACCAGAAAGAATTCTGCCTGGTGGGCTTGTTTGGTCTTCAAGTGAGTCTTGTGGCTTAAAGGGGCCTCGGAGCCTTTGATTTGCTGATCAGGAGTACTTTGGAGTTCCAGTGCCACCTGCTGGATGATTTTAGAACAGTGTCAAGAGATGGAGGTGGCCTCTGCCCAGTAAATGGCTGTTCAGAGGGTGGCCCACTGCCCACCAGAGAAACCAGGGGTAAGGAACAGCTCAATGGAATGTAAATAAATCTTTAATGCATTTTTTGGTTGCTGAAAGATTTTAAGCACTTTTCGTACATATCCTGTTTTAAAATATTTATTGAAGCTTGGAACTGGCAGTCAGACTTACGTATATACTGAAGCATTTATACAACCAGTTCCTTTAACTCAGAAGCCATTACCAAAATGGTATTCCTATTTTCTTCCCAGTGCCAGTCAGGGAGAATTTAAAAAAAAAAAAAAAAACATAATTGCCTGTATTTTATCATGACAACTCCAGAGAGTGTGTGTGTTTCCGAGTAGATGATGGTGATGAGACAGGGCTTCAAACTTAAAGGGAAAAACTTGAAACTACCTATTTTCATTGGTTATTCAGCAGTGCCTAAAGTGAGCTTCTGAAATAATACAGATGCACTTTCAGTTCATGTGTATAGTGCCGTCTCATCCCTTGGGTGAGTCTTCTCTGCTTCCCCTTCCCCTTAGTGAAGTGCACACAGGTAATTTCTTTATACTCACGTTAGTCTTCAGAGTATAGGAAACATGTACTTTCCTCTAAATGGGCAATGTAGAGAATTTTATGGATCTTTCTTCTGTTGAAATTGAATGTCTTGATTATCTTTGGAATGTGTAACTTGGATTAATGTGCTTTAAAGTAATTTTACTTGTAGTCCAACAGTGCATTGAGCAAGTGTAACCTCTTTCTGAAAAATAACTTGGAGAACTTTAGTTAACCGATAAAACCAATTCATCACTAAATGTTGCTTACTCTTGATTTGACGTCCAGATCCACACTTGTAAGTATTAGGGGCACTGGAAAGCAGCTGTGAGTGATAAGAGGGCCGTGTGTGTTTTATGCCGAGTCAGACTACAAATATCAAGAACTTGCACACTGACAAGTGGAGGCGATTTATACAAACCAAAAAGTGGGCGGGGAAGGAAGGAGAGTTACCAACTCGGTTGCCTAACAGCCCAGCAGTTAGAAACCTTTTGGTTGCTCTGGTACACTGATGTCATCCATTGTCCCAAAAGCTACAATTGCAAAAGTTGTTAGTTTTTTGAAAATTTTCAAGAAAAATATAGTTGAACGCCTTTGTGTTAAAGATACACACATTTTTGTGTTAACGTTTCCAGTGTGAAGGATGTTTTGCTTTCTATTTCCTTGACCTCAGAAGTGCCTCACGTGTATATTACCCCCTCTAGGAGCCTGACCACATCCTTTCTAACAAGCAGTGGAAGCCTGTTTAACTGCTGTCCTAATGCATCTCTCCACATAGTCAGCTAGCTTGAGAGTTGTGAGTATATAATGTAAATATGCACATACAAGTTTGTAACTGCTTTTGTTCCATCATACCATGTAATTGGACTTACCAGCCGGTAGACGATTTGTTTCAGTGATTTCCCCTCCCCTGGAATTACCTGATTAAACCAATCATGAAATTTAAAAGGGCATTCTCTTACTTCTTCAGAACATATGCTGTGTAATCACTGGGGAGGAAAGCAGAGGGACTGAGCACTTTCATCTGAAATGTGGTTTCATTCTTGAGAGCCATATTCTAACTGAAAGTTCACCTGCAGTTCAACTTCATGACATCACCCTTGATTCCAGATAATTGCTAGTTGTTAATTTACATAATTATTGGTTTGCCCTGGTGCTGCAGTTGCTAGAATTAGCTGCCTTAAAGATGTGTGGCAAATGTTTAACAAACTGCAGGATGTCTGGGTGTGTGTGTGTACACTAGCCACTTGCCTTTGTATTACAACAAAAATAAGGGAACTGCTAGGGCAGTCTCAATTGTGACAACATCTCAACACCAAAGTAATGCTTTTAGGTTATTGTGTTACAGCTCTGGTCATTTGAAGAACAAACTATACCGTGATTATGTATGGCACAGAATCATGTTTATTTACAGTCTTTTCAGAAAGTTACTTACGTTATTCATATCAAGTCAATACCAAGTCTAAGAACAGTTTTCTATCAGGTAAGTTCAGTTGTCCTGTGATGCCATCAGGGTAGTGGTGCATGCAGTAATACTCCTTAAGGAAACAGACAGCTGGGGAGATGGCTCAGTGGTTAAAGGTGTGACACATCAGGCTGCTTGCCTGTAATTCCAGTTTCAGGGGATCTGATACATTCTGACTGTGGAGGGCACACACCCACATCATACATTCATCCAGGCACATACATGCACATAAATAATTAAAAATTTGAGTTTATGATAGTTGTAGTGAATTTAGTTAAAAGCAACTGCTCTGATATCTGAGTCTTTAGATCCTTGAAGTAAATGATGGTTCAAAACTCCATTTGAAATATTAAGTCTAACATAAATAACTAGAATTTTTGTTGTTTCATGAAATACCCTATATCTGGTCACTTCTAATCCTTACTTAACTGAAGTGTATGGCTCCTCTTTTTCTAAGAAGGTTTAGACTGGGGAGCTTAATAAATGCTCCTAGGTCCCGAGAGAGAACACTGTAGAGTCCTGGTGCAATTTGTCTCTCTATGGCAGATTGAGATGCGCTTTATAGGATCAGATAGGTGTTTATTCTGGAATTAGGTCATAAGGGAGTTGTTTTTTCTATTCCCTTTCATTCCTGGACCCCTATTCAGCCATCTTACTGAGGCATGGAGAATCCCATAAAAGCGGGAGCATGGAATTGCGGTAGAGATCTGGGAAATCTTTGAGGCCTGGGCACTTTGACTAACTCTCACTGTAAAGGCCAGATACCATCTAATGTGGAATTACTCACTGGTGCCGTTTCCCTAGAGGGATTCTTTTTCACCAAAGCAGGGCCCGATACTTCCCCTTGAGGCAGAAGAAAAACCATAATCTCCAGTGTGAGTCTCATCACCCCTCAAAGAATGGTGAGCTGTTCCTGTCAGCTTTCCCACAAGTCTCTTGACACCAGAGTTGAGTTTATATTGGGGGTTACTTCTTAAACATGACGAAATTACTGACTCCCCTCAAAGCTGCTGGTTCTAAGGAAATACTTTTGAAAAGTTAAGAGGCTGTGTATGAGTAGGCAGGACCAACTGAAGATTGAACTTTCTTCCCATTACTTGTTAACTCATTGTCAGATTGGAGCCATCATCAACTTGATTTTTTTTTTTAAGGTTTGTTGTATCTTAGACCTTCTGTCCTCCATACTTTCTTCCCTACTTTTTTGTGCTCTAAAAATATTTTTCCAACTTAGTCTGCAGAAGAATTCATAAAAAGGAATTTTAATGGTACATTTTACATACACACACACATACACAAAGCCCTCCCTCCACCTTCTGTTCTTCTAAGAAAGGCCACATCAACACAAAACACAACTCTTGTTCCAAAAGGAAAGTGAGAAATTTATTCTAAGCCAGATTTGAGTGAACATAACCTAGGAACATGGATTCAGGTTACCCTGAATGACACATTCTGATGTGGAAGTTATTGCATAGACTTTGATGGTCACAGAACAGAAGTTCAATCATAAATGCAGCCTCCCCCCATACATGCGTGGGGTCCTTGGGAAGGAGGGTTATGGCAGGGGGAGACCATTGGTAAAGGTCTCAGATGCTATCTGACGGCATTTTTTTTTTTTTTTTGGATTTTCGAGACAGGGTTTCTCCGTAGCTTTTGGTTCCTGTCCTGGAACTAGCTCTTGAAGACCAGGCTGGCCTTGAACTCAGAGATCCGCCTGCCTCTGCCTCCCGAATGCTGGGATTAAAGGCGTGCGCCGCCACCACCCGGCTTTCTGATGGCATTTTTAAGCTTCAAGGTATAGAGTAATCTACCTTTCATCCCAAAGGTTTTACCTGATATGGAGGAGGCATGGTAAACAGTTACTAAAGGAATTCTGATTCCTGGTGTGCAAAATTACAAGTCTCCATGATGAAAAAGTTCTAATCAATTTGTAGAATCTATGACGCAGATGTGTTTTTCTAGGCAATGTCAGTTCATACCTAGGAGGCCTTTTGGGGAAGCCATTGTTTACCCAATGAATTTAAATTACCTTAGAATTTAAAAGAATTCATGAACTCCCTGCTAGTTAGTAGATCTCCTTGAAGTATGAAAGCAACATGGTTACAAATGGTATGGTGTTCTTGAAAGGAGAAAATCTGTTTAAGGTCAGTTACTTCATGAGATGCTGAGGGAGTCATCAGATTCACTGTGGACTGTAAGGCACTATTAGGACAGGAATGCTGCTTGTAACAGGTCAAAGAAATGTAGAGATTTCTGCAAGGATGTTGAGTTGCATCACAACCTTCATTAAACCAGATGCTCACCTGCCCAAGTGTGTCTCTTCCAGAAAGTTGAGGATGCTCCAGTTCTCAGTGATTGTCCTCATCCCTCAGACCTTTGTCCTTGTTCTTCTCTGCCTCGATGGACCGCTGCACCGCTACCATCCAGTTGGCCTAATCATCACCCTGAGCCTTGCACTGAGATGGGAGTGGTGTAAAGCTCAAGTGTGCACAGCTCCCATCTCAGAACAAGGCTCAGGTGTGCACAGCTCCCATCAGTACAGCTTCTCGTATGCACCATTCCCATCAAACTCTAGGCTCGGGTGTTTCTTGTTTGTTATTCCTCCACTTATGTAAGTGCTTCTTGCTTCCATTCTTTTATCCCTGCTGTGTCCACAGTAACATCGAAGCAATATTAAGGTTTCAAAGGGAAGTCAGTACAGGGATGGAAAGATGGAAAATGGGTTAAGAACACTACCTGCAGGTAACAGAGGGTCTAGTTTTGTTTCCCAGCACACACAACTCCAGTTCCAGAGGATCTGACACTCTTCTGACCTTTGTGGGCACCTGTACATACATACATGGCACACATAAATTCAATCAGGCACATACACATGAATGAAACGAATTCCTTCCTGACTTTGGTGTTAAAGCCACTAAAAGAATTATATTGTGAATGTTTAGAAGATGACAGTAGAAAGTCAGGGTGAGCCTCTGTACCATGTTTGTGCAATGCCTTAGATGCTAACAAAGAGGCCTCTGTTTGCTTCCTGGTCATAGTGCAACCTCAAGTCTATTGTGCTTAGCAAATGTGGGCACTCGTCCATTACTTCCTGCAGCTTGATCTGCAGTCGATTAAAGGCGTTTCCCTTTGGAGGGAGAAGGTTGTTAAGGTTTGTGTTTCTGAGAATGAGCTCACTGTCCTGCGTACCCCAACAACCAATCTATTGGTCTGGCCTACATATTATCATGATACTTATCTCCTGAATATCCGAAACCCATTGCTTCCAGTGAATGGTTCTTTTCTTAGGCTTTTAACTTGTCCCCTGCTTAGCGGTTAATCTTGATTGTCAACTTTATCATCGAGATTGAGAGGATCTAGAATCTCCTTGGAAACAAATCTCTAGAGCATCTGTGAAGAATCACCTAGATGAGAGTAACTGAGGTAGGACGACAGCCCCAGACTGTATAAAAGGGGGAAAGCCAGTGAAGCACCAGCGTTTATTCATCGCTACTTCCTGATGCAGAGCAAGTGTGCTCAGCTGCCATAAGCTCCTGCAGCTGCCACTGTCCCATGAAGGTGAATGCTATCCATAGTGAATACACACCATATCTCAGCATTACGAAACCTGGGACTAGAGAGGTAGTTAGTAGGTGAGAGTGCTTGCTGCTCTTGCAGAGGACCTGGGTTCAGTTCCCAGCATCCACATGGCAGCTCACAACTGCCTGTAACTCCAGTTTTAGGGAACCTGATACTTTCTTTTGGTCTTTGCAGACACTGTACACACATGGTGCATACACACACACGTGGGGAAACACTTAAAATATTTAAAAGTGTGAAACATGCTTTATTTTCATACAAAGAAAATTTATAAAAATGACTATTTTGAGCAATAAAACATTTTCAGAAGGCTTGGTTATAGACACATCTCAGTGAAGTTAAATACTTAAGAAACATTAAAGCCCATGGAGTGCTCACTCATTTGCCTTGTAAAGACTGGCATGGAAGCGCATGCCTCTAATTCTAGGACTCCGGGAAAATGGAAGGCTGAGGCAGGAGAATCTCTGGACACTCACAAGCCAGCTAGCCTGGCATATGCAATGGAAAATAGCAAAAAAGAGATGCTGTCTCAAACAAGGTGGAAGTGGGGGTAAGACACCTGAAGTGGTCTGACCTCCATGCTCACACTGAAAATTGTGCACCCACACAGGGACACACACACAAGCGCACAGAAGAAGCATTAGAAGGTAGAACATGGTAAAAGGACAGGTTGTCCTTGGACCTCCGTGTGTGTGTGTGTGTGTGTGTACACATAGGCACATAAACAAAGTAAACAGTGAATGTTTTTTAGAAAGTTAAGATATGTTTGTTTAGTTTTTTGTTTTGTTTTTGAGACAGGGTTTCTCTGTGTGACAGCCCAGACTGTCCTGGAACTCGCTTTGTAGACTAGTCTGGTTACAAACTCAGAGATCCTCCTGCCTCTGAGTCCTGGGATTAAAGGTGTGCACCTCCACTGCCTGGCCAAAGTTAGTATTATTTAAACCCAAACAGCAATAATAACAGATACCAAATAACAAAACATGTAAGATATAGCCAGAGCAGTACTTGATAAAATGTTACAAGTTTAAGGCTTAATTTTAAAAAGGAAAAATAAAATTGAACCAAGACTGAAGAGACAAAACAACCCAGAAGGAGCAGCTTAAGGCCAAAGTAAGGAAAGAAGATAAGAACCTAAGATTAGACTCCAGTAAACTGGAAAATAAGCATATAACGTGTTAGGTCTCAACCTGGAACAAGAGGCTGAGGTGCCTATTAACATTAGAGCAGATGTACTGGCTGGCACACCCTGCCCCCCCCACCCTAAACTTGAGTCCCAGGGGCTGGACCACCCTCTCCACAACTGCTCTTCTCTGTATAATCCAGCCATTTTTGGTACATTGAGCCTCTTTGTATTTTGTCCTCTTGGCTCCTGCTCACCCCAAACACACACAGACATGGTCTGGCTCAATCTGCTACATCTACTCTGCTACATCTACTCTGGACTCTTGCAATTGTCTCCGTGTCTGTCTGTGGCTGTGTGTCCCCTCATGTTCATCTCCACAATACCTAGGAGGAGTATGTCCTTTTTCTATTGTTCACTTCCACTGTGTGGAAGACTGGGCTTTCCAGGTATCTGTTCAATGCTGTCTTTAGAGAAACTGACTTTGCTTTCCAGTGCAAACCATCCTGTTTGCAAATAATGGTCCATAGTGTTCAGTTTCTTGTCTCTTTCTCCACATGGTTCATTTCCATGTAATACAACTACTGCATAGATAAATAACAAGATTTCACTAATAAAGTTCTTGCTGTTTTGTATGAATGGAACAGAAAAGGGTGTTCTTGTTTCATATTTCACACTTTTCTATGTACAAGTAGACCCAGTGAAAGGATGGCAGGATGGGGTGGGGATCAGAGAGGAAGCACAGAAAGGAGATGGCTGGGAAGGGAGGGAAGGAGAGAGAGAACATGCTCATATGTAAAATGCTGGTATAATGTACTCCTGCATGAGGAAGTCAGAGGTCAACCTTGCGTATTATCCCTCAGACATAATCCAAAAGTCTATTTATGGTGGCAGGGGGAGGGGACCGGTAAGCTAGGCTGGCTGCCATGGAGCAGGCACATACCAGCACACTTAAAATCCAAACAACAAACCCTGGTTTCTAAAGGTCAAATATAGTTCCCCTACATACCAGCCCAGATTTATGTAGTGTTGGCCATCAAACCCAGGGTTTTGTGCATGCTTAACAAGTACTCTAGCAATTGTGCCACATCCCCCAGCCGATCATTAGTTTTGAGGCTGATTTTAAACATAGGGAGTTTGCCTTGTTTGAGAATATCACCCATTGTCTCTTGTCTATTAAACAGGGTTCTGATGTTCATGAAATTCCAGGCAATAACTCGATGTGTGCAACTTTCTAGTCCCTCTCTGAAGAGCTGCCCTGGGTCCCTGCCAGAGCAGACATTTCTGACTCACCTGCTCACTCAACCTTTCTGATGTTTTTATCCTGCTATTGAATGTGAAGAAAGGGCAACTGAGGAAACTGTTTTGTGCCGGTTGTTTCCACTTGGAGAGGCAGGATGAGGGGACTGGGCCATTTCCATCTTAGTGTCCTTACGCATTGCCTTGAGCCACACTTTTGATTGAGATAATCTGCTTGTCAGCAGAACTGGGGTGTCACGTTAGCACAATCAAGACACACTGAGCTACTTCAAGGGAGTCTTAGCATTGGCATTCAGGGACTGAGGATATATCTCAGATATATCACACGTGAGTGTGAACACCTATATAAAAAAGCCAAGTGTAGCCACAAGCAGCTTTAACCTCAGTGTGGGGGTAGGGGTAGAAAAGCCTAACAAATCATTGAGCTCCAGGTTCAGTGAGAGACTATGTCTCAAGAGCAATAGAGGAGAGAACCCTGCTCACCTGATATGGTGTCTTCCCATGTGTGTGCACACACATACACATGTATACATATACTGCACATGATTGCCGTTGAATTAGTTGAAACTCCTTCATGAGGGCTGGCAAGATGGCTTACTTGATCAAAACACTTGATATGTGTGCATAGTATCCTGAGTTTGATCCCTGGAACCCATGTAAAGAAAGAAGTTGGACCTTGAGATTTCTGTCCGGTGCTCCAATGTGGGTCCCTGTCTCTGTCTCCTTTCATCGCCTGATGAAGGTTAATATTCAGGAGGATGCCTATATGTTTTTCTTTGGGTTCACATTATTTAGCTTCT